>NC_073692.1:135788994-136088994 GCF_029784155.1 Uranotaenia lowii
CGGAGCTCCACTCCATCGAGAAATACTGGGCGATTATGAAGTAGCACCTCAGAATCTTATGGCCGGGGTTAAGGCCAAGTTGCGGGCATTTGCTTATGGACTGGAAATAAAATACAGGTAAAATGGTAAAATGATATCCAATAGTTATTTTTCAATCCCTAAAAGTTTGGGGGCAAACGGATGAAAACTCGAACTTGACGAATCAATTTTGTGTGGGGCAATTTCATCATGGACACCCTTTAGGTTCTCGTCAACTGTGCGGATTTCAGCGGCTAGACTACGCCGCCACGAGCTTCTAGGCCTGCCTCTTTTTCGATGCTCGTCTGGATCCGCTTTCATCTCTTCGCAGCGTATGCCTAATCCATCTCCACTTACGTTCCCAAATCTCGATTTCTAGCGTCTTTCGGTGACACCGACGATGTAGTTCCACAATTGAGATCTTATTGCCATGCCACCAAGCGCGGATAATATTCGGTAGGCAGCGATTTACCTAAACTTGCAGTTTTCGCGTCGTTTCCGCATATGTGTGCAATCAGAGATGCCAATGTGCCTGATTTTTTCAGGATTTGCCTGATTTTTCGATTCTCAGCCTGACAACTATTACTTTGCTCTCTCGGAAGGAGGTCGCCAATAGCCCCTAGTTGCTGTTCAAGCCACGGCAATCGTCTGAGGTGGGTTTCATACGCCTCTTTTGCTGGGCCAGCTAGAGTTTACGAAACACGTTGAGCTCAATGTCGGCTCTCGCTTTAAAGGAACTGGTCGGATATTCGAGAAAGGACACAAATGATTTTAGAACGAAAATTGTTATGTATTACAAACTTACTCTTTGTGTAGTGTGGGTGTGTACGGTGTGTCTGCTTCGGCTGCGGCTGCTGGTACCGGCTGGCCGTAACGGCTCCACTTCGATGATGTGTTTCCAAACGTGGTCATCAACTGACCATTCGAAGCAATGGAACCGGAGGGTAGTTGCATGAACTTTTACGAACCCGTTTGAAGGGATCAAACAACACCCTCTGGATTCAGATTGATATGAGTCGGTTCGGCGATTATGGTTGTCCTTGTGGTGGATGCCAATTTCCAGCTGGTGTTCTGGATGGTGCCCGCAGCGCTCACGCTACGCAGGCTCCTCGACAGAGCAACGGAACCCGATGGATTACTATGGACTCTGGGTTGCTGGGGATTTTCCGCTGTAGTTGCCCACTGTGTTCGTTGGATCCTTTGCCTCTGGGAATGGCAATTTGGTGGACCCAACTAGCGGGATGGTCGGGACCTTCTGACCAGTGCTTTGGCTCACCTGCTCATTTGCCACGTGTAACCGTAGTTGGTTGAGTCGCCTTGGTAGGATCCGTTGTCTGGAATCCTCCTGACTAAGGATGGTAATGGCGGAGTGGCGAATTGAGAAGCGGTGATTCACTGGCCTGTTTGCCTCGTGCGAACGGAAGCTTTGTAGAACCCACTTGACGGGATTCTTTGGCCAGATTCTTTAGCCAGAGTGTTAAGGCAGAATCTTAAGGGTCCTGGATGGGAACATCGGTTAGGAAGGGTTCTTTTAATTAACTGTTAACCAACTCACTTGACTTTAATGATTTCGGAGCTCCCAATTATCTTTCCACTTAACTATTTTAACATGAGTAGATAATTGTTCTCGACTGGTAAAACTGTATAAACGGGAAAATATTTCGGCTTTTTCAGTCAATTCACGGATCCAAAACACCTTCTCTTCTTATTCCGACGTTTCGTTCTTTATTTGAACTTTTTCACAGGAATCTACAACAAACATTACAATCTCTTAAAGAACTAATTGACAACATAGAACAGTAGAAAACTTACAGAAAATTGTGTTTCTTCATCTGGAGGATCGATTACAATTAAATTCACATACAATAATTGGACACTTTTTACCATTAAAAACGCTAAAAGATATTAAAATGAAAACTTAGATGAAAAGGCTTACTTAAATATTTATAAAATGAAAATTACTGCCTAGAGCAAACTCCAAACACGAAAGAAAATCTCAAAAAAAACTCAGCAAACAAACACTCCGATCACTAGCTGGTTGCACTACCAAATGATGTTGTTGATGTAGCAGTACCGGTCTGTTTGGGTATGTTTTTCTTCGGTCTATTTCCTTTCTTGATAGTGTTGAGGATCCCGGAATATGTAGAGCTCAGATGGTCAACATCGGATCTCTTATTCACTGTTGCATCTGTGTTGATGATGTGACAAACTTCCAGTATGGGCAATGCAGACTCCCGACGGCTTTCATCCAGAATGGCAGCACCTTTTAAATTGAAGCGATGTTCTGTCCCTATGCAATGTTGTAATAGAGCCGTTTTCCCTTTGAGTTCAGAAATTTCGTGTTGTTTCCTTGGGCTATTGTTGATGGCATATTCAGTCAGTAGCTGATTCAATTTGTTGATATTACTTGCATGGCCTCCTATGCGTGTTTTCAACGTGTTGGTGCTATATCCAACATATTTCGCTGGGCAATCGTTGCACGAAATGCAGTAAACAACGTTATTTTTCATATCTGGCGGAATTGGGTCTTTGGTTCTACTGAAAAGTTGGCTTGTAGTTTTTTCATAACGAGCAGCTAATTTTATGTTGGGAAAATCATTTTTCAAAACATTTTGTAGCTTATTCGTCAATCCGCTGACAAATGGAATTGATCTGTATCGTACAGTTTCGGGTGGAGAGGGAGAAACAATTTGCGTTGAATTATTTCTTGCTATTGTGTTCCTGATTCTGTGGCGAAGTGAAACTGGGTAGTGATTTATCTTTAAGTGTTCATCAATGATTCGATCAATTTCTTCTCCGGTGAGATTGGTGCTGAATGTCTGTACTCTTCGGATGAAATTATTGACCATGTTGATTTTCATGTGTAACGGGTGGTAAGAATAATAATCCATGAACCGCCCCGATGCCATAGCTTTACTGTACCATTCAGTTTTGATAGTTTGGTCGTTTTGGCGAACTAGTGTTAGGTCCAGAAAGGGTATTCGGTTGTTCTGTTCGATCTCATGTGTAAATTGAATATTTTCGTCATAAGAGTTAAAAATCTGCTTTTAGCGTTACCAGAAAACAAAGTCATCGATGTTTTGAATATTTTTAACTCTTATGACGAAAATATTCAATTTACACATGAGATCGAACAGAACAACCGAATACCCTTTCTGGACCTAACACTAGTTCGCCAAAACGACCAAACTATCAAAACTGAATGGTACAGTAAAGCTATGGCATCGGGGCGGTTCATGGATTATTATTCTTACCACCCCACAGTGGTCCAGAAATGAAATTTAGCGGGAAACAATTATTTGCGCTCTTGCCTTAGGTTTAAGACATTTGGTGTGCAAGACAAAGTTGTACAACGTTACAAGGCGCTACTTTTGAATGAAATTTTTTTAGGGTGGTTCATAAAACTCCTTAGATACGAAAATTATTTTTTTACTGTAATGAGACAGTGCTATATTATGTTCAGCAATTATGTAGAACAACATAATTGATGAAACTTTGTAGAAGACTTTGAATGTCTATCTATTAACGTTTAGGTTTTATGATGATTTTTCGTGTACAAGTTAGGGTGGTCCTACAAAAACATGTTTTTATGTTATAACTTTGTTGGGTATCCACTTATCAAAATTATGTGTTCGGCAAGTATTTAGCAAATCATTATGCGCATCTTTTGTAGAAAACAGATTTCTAATATCTGCTTTTGATTCGCAGTTATCATGAATTTTGTGTTAAAAAATGGCCGTTTTGTATGAGCCATAACTTCAAATGGAGCAAACCAAAAAATTCAAACTTTGATTCGTTTGAAAGAACATGTTAAAATCTACATTATATCGAAAAACTGGAGAGGTGTTTTTTGTTTAAAGCTTTTTATTTACATTTGAACTTGACCAAAATTCCCATATTTCATATAACAAAATATATCACTTTTGCTCTGCGACATGGAAAATCAAATCAACACCTTCATTAAGGCTTGTCATACGAGTATCCACGTATTGAGCTTTACTCAAATTGTTTCTACAGATGTAACCAATACCATTTTCTTCAGACATTGGTGTAACATTTGATCTCCTGCGCTCGGTAGGAAAAACCAATAACTGGATTGCCAGAAATAGTTTCTACAGCTTTTCCTGCTAGGCGATGTCCTTCAGCCCTCATACATGATGCCGTAAGAAACCCCAGCTTTTCCGTCGTAGGGTTTGATTGCAACTCTCTAACTTTTTTCAGTTTAGTTTCTCGGCAGCTTTCGGAGAAGTTTTGCGATGTTCTTCCTTGTTTTGTGGCTAACGGAAAGTGTAGCTGAGCAAGAAGCCAGTCCGCATTCAGCTTTTCAAATCGATTTCGGTTACGATTACTTTTCTCCCAGAGTTTCGAACATTTCAGCTTCTCAATATTTAATTTCTTTTTCAATGTTAATTTCGAAAGCTTCGGATCCATTTTTAACAGAACTTCAACCACATCTTTTTCACTAGACCCCTTCAGCCAGTGAACAACAATAACTTTCCTGTGAACGTTCATCACGAATAATCGAAACTCTTGAACTGAAAACTGTGTGGTTTCCTTGATCAAAATGATCACCGGAGAAACCAAAACTGGCTTTCATAGTCAAAAGGACATAAATGAATAATAATTCCTCCTAAGGAAAATACAATTCAAGACTTTCTTGTCAAGTAGTTAGTAATTCATTTTTTTACCAGTTTATGTTTTTATACATTAATAATCAAGAATCCTGATTTTTTTTCATTTGTGTCCCTCTGGCTATGTTAGTCTTACAAAATTTTTACAAAAGGTTATGAATAGGAAACTCTGCTTTTGTAGTGGTAAAAAAATTAGAATTGTTGACTAAGGGTACGAACGCAAAGAAGAATTCCATGTCGCAGAGCAAAAGTGATATATTTTGTTATATGAAAAATGGCAATTTTGGTCAAGTTCAAATGTAAATAAAAAGCTTTAAACAAAAAACACCTCTCCAGATTTTCGATATAATGTAGATTTTAACATGTTCTTTCAAACGAATCAAAGTTTGAATTTTTTGGTTTGCTCCATTTGAAGTTATGGCTCATACAAAACGGCCATTTTTTAACACAAAATTCATGATAACTGCGAATCAAAAGCAGATATTAGAAATCTGTTTTCTACAAAAGATGCGCATAATGATTTGCTAAATACTTGCCGAACACATAATTTTGATAAGTTGATACCCAACAAAGTTATAACAAAAAAACATGTTTTTGTAGGACCACCCTAACTTGTACACGAAAAATCATCATAAAACCTAAACGTTAATAGATAGACATTCAAAGTCTTCTACAAAGTTTCATCAATTATGTTGTTCTACATAATTGCTGAACATAATATAGCACTATCTCATTACAGTAAAAAAATAATTTTCGTATCTAAGGAGTTTTATGAACCACCCTAAAAAAATTTCATTCAAAAGTAGCGCCTTGTAACGTTGTACAACTTTGTCTTGCACACCAAATGTCTTAAACCTAAGGCAAGAGCGCAAATAATTGTTTCCCGCTAAATTTCATTTCTGGACCACTGTGGCACCCGTTACACATGAAAATCAACATGGTCAATAATTTCATCCGAAGAGTACAGACATTCAGCACCAATCTCACCGGAGAAGAAATTGATCGAATCATTGATGAACACTTAAAGATAAATCACTACCCAGAATCAGGAACACAATAGCAAGAAATAATTCAACGCAAATTGTTTCTCCCTCTCCACCCGAAACTGTACGATACAGATCAATTCCATTTGTCAGCGGATTGACGAATAAGCTACAAAATGTTTTGAAAAATGATTTTCCCAACATAAAATTAGCTGCTCGTTATGAAAAAACTACAAGCCAACTTTTCAGTAGAACCAAAGACCCAATTCCGCCAGATATGAAAAATAACGTTGTTTACTGCATTTCGTGCAACGATTGCCCAGCGAAATATGTTGGATATAGCACCAACACGTTGAAAACACGCATAGGAGGCCATGCAAGTAATATCAACAAATTGAATCAGCTACTGACTGAATATGCCATCAACAATAGCCCAAGGAAACAACACGAAATTTCTGAACTCAAAGGGAAAACGGCTCTATTACAACATTGCATAGGGACAGAACATCGCTTCAATTTAAAAGGTGCTGCCATTCTGGATGAAAGCCGTCGGGAGTCTGCATTGCCCATACTGGAAGTTTGTCACATCATCAACACAGATGCAACAGTGAATAAGAGATCCGATGTTGACCATCTGAGCTCTACATATTCCGGGATCCTCAACACTATCAAGAAAGGAAATAGACCGAAGAAAAACATACCCAAACAGACCGGTACTGCTACATCAACAACATCATTTGGTAGTGCAACCAGCTAGTGATCGGAGTGTTTGTTTGCTGAGTTTTTTTTGAGATTTTCTTTCGTGTTTGGAGTTTGCTCTAGGCAGTAATTTTCATTTTATAAATATTTAAGTAAGCCTTTTCATCTAAGTTTTCATTTTAATATCTTTTAGCGTTTTTAATGGTAAAAAGTGTCCAATTATTGTATGTGAATTTAATTGTAATCGATCCTCCAGATGAAGAAACACAATTTTCTGTAAGTTTTCTACTGTTCTATGTTGTCAATTAGTTCTTTAAGAGATTGTAATGTTTGTTGTAGATTCCTGTGAAAAAGTTCAAATAAAGAACGAAACGTCGGAATAAGAAGAGAAGGTGTTTTGGATCCGTGAATTGACTGAAAAAGCCGAAATATTTTCCCGTTTATAACTATTTTAACTTTATTTGGCTTAAGCTTGATTTGGTTTAATGATACGCTCTACAAGTTGTTTGCGCTTGCGTGACCACAGGTGGAAAGGAAGTTTTCTTGCTAAGTGTCAAGGAGTTGGAAACCTCTTCTTAACCCAATTTCCGTTCCGTTTTCCACTGACAGTTATGACGCTGTCATTCCCGTTCGTTGAGTTAGCGCTTTCTATGTGTATGTTTATGTATTTCAAATTTTAATCTGCTGAATGTTTTCCCTGATAACATTTTAATTTGGAGTGTCTAATTTGTTTATACTTTTAACTAGTTGAACCTGTCTAATCAACCTTTTACAAATTTTGTCCCTGTGAAGCTGAGTTCCATCGGAAAATTGTCAATGAACAGAATGAACGCTTTGGGTGATCGGAAGGAACACTTCATAATGGCTTGCTCTGTGGGGATTTAACCGGGCAAAATAACCTAAAAATTACACAACCTGATAAGCCATTAGATAGGATTAGGTACCATTGCTGAAGAGAAAAAGTGAAAATGTGGCTGAATCAAAGCAATCGAAAGATTTCTTTTAATTCTTATTTAAAAAAGGGAATTAAAGGGAATCTTTCGATTGCTTTGATTCAATAGAATTATTCAACTAAGTAGGCTGTGGAAAATTTCCCTTTCTTTGACGTAGCCGGATTTCGCCATATTTTTATTTCACCAGTTCCCTGATTTTTGAAAATAAATATTGCAACCCTGTGCGCTACAATACGGATTTGACATCATTCGAATTGAAGATTCGAATTTTCGTTCGTACGGAGATCTGGCGTGACTACCAGATGTTTTGGAGGCTAGCAACGCAAATCAGGCTTTTCTGATCCGGGTTTCGATGTCTATTTTGGTACCACCATCAGGCGTTATCTGGCTGCCAAAACACTGGAAGCACTCCATTTTCTCAACCTGTCGCCCAGCTACCACAAAATTGGAGGGGTTTTTCTGTGTTGAATTCCATCGACTGCTGTGCTCCGGTGAGATGCACTAGTTTTTTCTGGGACTTTTCGTCGTCTTAGAGCCACCCAGATGTCTTCGTGGTTCAGTTGTTCGAAAGCTTTTAGAAACCAACGAACACCAGCAGAAGAAGGTCCTGGAATTTGTTGATTTGTTCCAGTGTTCTTTGTAGCTTTGTGATATGATCCACACGTGATCGTCCGGATCGGAATCCAGCTTGTGACCGACGGAGTGAAGCTTCAAACTTCTTCTGGATCCTGCAGAGTTTTTCACTTTGCAAAGTTTTTTTTAGAGCTGTACAGATCAAAGTTATGACACTCCAGTTACCGCGCTCTGCGACGTAGTTCCACCTCCCCGTAGTGCAGAGTGGAAACGTGTCTGCAAGTCCGGCGTATTGCAGATGTACGGCCAAGAGAACTACACCAAACCCACTAGAGGCCGTCGACGGGTCTGCCAAACCCGCGCGGAAGAAGTGGTGCACCCGGGTACTTAGGTACCAGTACTTGGGTGTGAGCGTGATGGTCCAACACGCTTTCGTTGGGTCATGACCCTGATATGCGGATGCGACCGGAGGGAGAGCGATCGCCAACTTGTTTTGCGCTTCGGTGGGTATAGACCCGACTCGCAAAATGAGTAGATGCGCAAAGTGGTGGCCAATGGTGGGCCGATCACTTAGGGACGTGTTTACGCGTCAGTGTCCGAGAGGCACATTTTGACGGAGGTGTCAGGGTTCGACACGCGTTTCGGGAATTGATGCGCCTGAACCGCGAGTGTGACCTGATGAGGGCGTTCTATAGCTCGATCTGCGCTTCGGGTGGTCAAGCGCCCGATTTGAAGATCGGGTAGTTGCGCTGAGTGGTGACTTAAGTCAACACTATTTGTGAGTTCGGAGGAGTCTGAGTCCTACACGTGGCTTAGGGGGTTTACCCCTCCTACCCGCGTGTTTGAACAGAGAAAGTGTCGTCGACAACTCGCTTTGTGTTTCTGGATCTTGGACTGGATTCACAAAGTTAGTAGTTGCGCTGTGTGGGGACCTCATTCACACGATGAGATGTCGGATCCTAACTCGTCAGAGGAGGGATTGAGCATCGAGTTGTGTTAGAATGAGGGATTGCTAGTAGAGGATTCGGAAACGAGTATAGCGGCGCACTAGCGCGAATTGACCTCCCACTATTGAAGTAAAGTGTGTCAAACAGTTCGAGGTGGGAACAAAGGTCAGTGGCCCCAGGTGGACTTTATGGCGTAGGGGGTACAGTGTTCTTTAGCATTGTATCATGAGTCGTCCAATTGCACCCATGGACCCAGAGTAGCTAACTGGGGGGACGCGGTGGCTCGCCGTGCCTTGGAATGCAATCCGTAAATTGGATTTACCACCTGGGTTAACAACTAATAAAAAAAAAATTAAAAAAAAACACTCCAGTTACCGCACACTGTCAGGTCTTTTCTTTGGAACTTTTACTAGGATATCATGCATCTAGTAGGCCGGGAATGTTGCAGTATCCCGGATGTCAGCGAAAAGACGACGCAACATTTGTGCTGACAAGGCAGGGTCGGCTTTCAGCATTTCAGCAGGGAGCGTTTCCTAGTTGACACCATTAATGTGACTTACTGTTGGCTCTTCGAGCTTTGGGTTCTGTAGGCCATCGCTATTCGTTTTTCGTAAGAGTTGTTCAAAATGCTCAGTACAACGTTTGAGCTGATCTGTTCTATCTGTCAACAACTGACCTGCTCGGTCTTTCAGCGGCATTCTTGCATAAGTCCTTGCACTACTAAGGCGGCGGGAAAGGTCATAAAGTAATCGGATATTTCAAATGACGGCGGCTCTTTCTCCCTCTTATGCTAGGGAGTTTGTCCAGGCTCTACAAGCTTGTTAACTGCCTTTTCCAGCTTCGCATATCGTAAGCAGGCGGCTGCTTTGGCTGACCCGGTACACGCCTGCTCAACTCCTAATTTTGCCTTTCTCCGACCATCGATCATCCTGCAGGTTTCATCCGATATCCATTAACTTTCTCTTCCACAAACTTTATCGAGAGTACCATGGCCATGGACGTGTTAAAGGTATTCTTGATTTCACACCACTGACTGTTCTTCTAATGTTCCGTCTGTCGGCAGTTCCGAGGCTCAGAATTCAAGCTGTTCAACGTATGCCCTTTTCACCTCTGGATTCTCCAACTCTCAGTCGTATCTCACCAAGGAAAAGGCGATGGTCAGGTGCGATGTCCGCAGCAAAAGGACATCAAGGAGGCTCTTTTTTTATAAATCGACCGAAGGGGACCAAAGTTATTGATGATAAACTAGTTTGTTATATTCCTCCCGAAAAAAAGTCTTAATATCTCATACAAACTTCAGGCTCGTTGAGCGACCCCTGCATGAGACCCTGTACTAGGCCTATGATCAATTTAAGCCTACAGCGCATAACATTTCACAAGTTTGAAATTTCTTATATAAATTTGGGGCAGTCTATAGGGCACAAATACTTATATACAATAAAACCCTTAACCTTGCATCTCAATAAAATTAAAAAAAAAAAGTTTGTTACAGCTAGATATTTTAAGCTGAAGATTCAAAGGAAACGTTTTTTCAAAAACCTAAAGTTCCTTTGAGATTTAAAAACGTATGAGTAATTCAAGCCAATAAATTATCATTGTAGAAAAAGTTCTGGTCACTAGAAATTATAAAAAATGTGCTTTAAAATACTACAACTAATTATACCTCAAGTACAACATATTATGAATTTCGTCTTGGGAAACGAACTGCCTCTGGTATTTCTCCAACCACTTCACTTTGCACCAAGAACGTGTGAACAGGATCGAAGATGATCTCGGTTTCGTTTCGCTTGTCTCGTTTCGTCGAAAGTAACAGCCGTCAATAATGTTTTATGGTTGATTTCATTTTCTCCGGTTCCGAGAGTAGAAGAAAAAAATTAACAATTACCCACCTTCTCAGCCTCATTGCTATGCTATGATACTTCACATGTATTATGCTGCTCTACTATGCAACCTGTGCCGTTTTCTGGGTGGGAAAAATTATGATCAAAATAGCTCCAGTTAGGCAGGCTCTAGTTATGGTGCTGATGAAAAAAAAATTGCTAAGCAGAACTCCCCCGGTGGGAAAGTTTTGATCTGACGACTCACGCGAGTTTAGGTATGCGATTTGGATTCATTGTTGCCAATTGAATGTAACCGGGCGCTGAATGAGTGAGACAAAATAAAATAAAACAAAACAAAAGCTAGAAAAAAAATAATCGTCAAGCTAATTAAAATATTTAGCCAGGCTGTTTCGGTAGAAATCGAGAGTGAAATGTCGAAACATCGCAACACTCTGCATACTGGTGCAATATCCGAAGGCGGTGAGAATGAAAGGAGTTCACCTTTGCTGGTTGATTACTTACCAATTGGTAGTCGCGCGTTGTAAATTGCAATTTCAAATGCACTCACGATCTTCTTACGCTGAACGCGCCGCGATGCCGCTATTTAAGAAAGAAAAAGTCTGCACAGTTTCTGTGGAATGATTACGGTAATTATCTGTCAACCTCGTTGGAATTTGTTATGAATCAGCTCGGCCATATCTACTGCAAAAGGTCATGAGAGACTCGGACTCGTTTATTTTGCGCTGGGGTTTTGGTGCGTGCTGCTCCACAATAGAATTCCTGTCACATCGCGCGACTTTGCGGCCCACGTGCAGTCGGCGATGCGAGCGAGATAATTGTCTTGCTTTATTTATTGTCTCAGGGCAGTGTTGATCCAGTATTGATTTCTTTGATTGTTTATTGAGAAGACGGCAATCTTCAATGCCTTGAATAAATGCAGTCATTACAATTGTATTGTTATTATTTAAGAAAAAAATCCAGAAAGCCGGACTACGATTCAATTTTTAAGCATTGTATTTCACGCAATAATTTTAGTTGAACACGATTTTTTTTTGTGATGGTCCCTTAGGCCCATTTGGGTCCTTCCTCCACCCCATACGCTTCTTTAGAAGTGGGAGGGACATATTATCCTAAGGATAATTTTATTTTACTTTAAATTTTCTTTTTCTGTACGACTTATTTAGTCTTACTCCCGCGTATGTCCATCACCGTACAATTTAACATCTGATTCTTCGTCAGATTCCATCACTTTTATCGTATGATCCTTGTCAGGATTGGTCATATTTTCAAACAGTCCGTTTGATGTATTGTATTGCCATTTTCTTGAATGTGTTTATGTTCACAATATCTTTGATGCTCGACGGTAGGTTGTTGAACATTTTCAATCCATTGTAGAAAATTGAGCGTTTGCTCATCTCTTTTCTGATATTTGGCAGTCTGAAGTCTTGTGCTCTTCTAGTGTTGTATCTGTGAATGTTGATTCCATATTGTAGGCCGTCCGTTAAATAATTTGGTTACATACCATTTTTCATCTTATATATAAACATTAAGACAACCATTGAAGAATATCGAGCATTAAAACACTAGGGGTGTATCGATTGCATCGTTTCACTACTCGCATAATTTTATTTTGTATTTTTTGCAGTCGATTTGTTTGTGTGTCAGATGCATGAAGCAATATTGTAGCGCAATAATCGAAGTGTGGCATGATCACGGATTTAACATAAATTACTTTTGACCAGAAAGTCATATAGCGACTAATTCGGCAAAGTATCCCATATTTTATGGCGATTTTCTTGATTGTATAGTCAATATGTGCTATGAATTCAGCTTCTCATCAACTTGTATTCCCAAGTATTTTACCTGGTGCACTCTTTCGATGGCACAACCATCAATCAGCAATTCTGGGCAGACTCTTATTTGACGATTACCAATAACCATCCAGCTGGTTTTATTAAGATTCAGACACAATTTTTTATGTTTTAAAAACTCAGAAATATTTTTCAAATCGGCATTTGCTTCTTGGATAACGAGCTCTAAGTCATCACCACTCCAGTAGGAGACTGAATCATCCGCAAATAATTTAAGAGAACCATAACGTAGACAGTGTTTCATGTCATTGATTTACAATATGAATAAAATGGCACCTAGAACACTTCCTTGGGGGACTCCTAGATTATTTTCTCTATATCGTGAATATGATGACCCATATTTTGTTCTTTGCATTCTATTATTCAAGTAGTCTTTAAACCAGTTTAGTACCGTTCCGTTGATACCTATTCTTTCCAAAACGTTCACCAACTTTAACCGATCAATCGTTTCAAAAGCTCTCTTGAAATCCAGAAACACGGCACCTGTGTAACTATCGTTTTCAATATTGGCTTTCCAATTTCGAAGTATCAAGTTCACTGCAGACTCCGTTGAATGCTGCTTTCTGAATCCAGATTGCTCATTAATCAATATTCCTTCTGACTCAATAAAATGTAGAAATTGTTTTTTAACTGCTAACTACAGCACCTTTTCTTGTATTTCCAACATGTTTATCGGACGATATAATTTAGCCTCTCGTGCTTTTTTCTCTTTTTCAATTGGAACAACAGTCGAATGCTTCCATGTAGAAGGTATTATGCCTAATTGTAGACTCATATTTATAATGTGTGTCAGCTGATTAGCTAGTACCGGTAGAGAACCCTTAAAAACTTTCAAAGAGACGTTGTCGATACCAGCCGTGGATTTCATAGTTTTCACGATCTCATCAAATTCTTGACAACTTATTGTTTCAAATGAACTGAAACTTCCACCATTGCAGACAATATGATCCACGAAGGCGTTAGAACTTGTCGGAATACTGTCATGGATTTACATGACACTGTCAATGAAGAAGTCATTAAACTTCTCTGCAATTTCAGTTTCATCCGTGATTTCAACCCCGTCAAACGAGACGGTATTTGGACTTACTAATCGTTTGATCGTTTTCCATAGCAATTTTCCATTATTTTTATTTCTTTCCAGCTCATCTTGAATTGATCTATTTTTAGCCAACTTTATTTCACGTGAATATTCATTCCTTACCAATTTGTATGTTCGCCAACTTCTTTCGCATTTCGTTCTTAGAAACTGTTTATAAAGATTGTCTCTTTGCTTTTTCATTTGCTTGAGGCTACTGGAGTACCATTTAGTACTTGAACCTGTACCATTTAGTACCGGCTTAACCTCTTTTTGGACCACAAGTGCATTTACACTATCTTTCAATAATAAGTCGAAGCGTCTTACTATTTTATTTTGATAACACTCTGCTAATTCCGAATGACGTTTAAACAGCTGGTTTCATCTACGTGCTGTTCAACCTCAAAATCTGAGAATCGTGAGTTCCATTTTTTTCTATATTTTTGGTGAAAATGAGAAGCATTTTCTCGGAAAAGCCATAAAATATCGTGCACAAATGGTGTACTATCTCATTTCGCTTAGTCCTTTGGCGAAAAAGGAAGAAGCAAGCATTGGAGCGATCCGTAATGCGATTCGAAAGTATGAAAAGGAAAGCAGCTTCGTGTTTAAAAAAATAACTGGGCGGAAAAGTTTTGAATTGTTCAACAGATAAATGAAGCATAAGTTTACTTTTTTTGAAAAAAAGGGTGCGAAATAAGAATAGTATCACTTGTGTTTTTCAACAAAAACAAGATTATTTCTAAAAGTTTATTTTGTAAAAGTGAATCATAATGCTTCTACAAATTATTTGAATAGATAACTGCATTTTAAGGAGTTTTCTAGAATTCCAAAGGTTTTCAAATGTTTTAAACGGGGGTTTTAAGAGATGCTCCTCTAGCGTTAAGGAATTTTATATTTGAGCTATAATACTTTATCAAACTGCTTGATTTCTTCATTAACATTCATAAGCATGATGCAAAACGATGAAACAAAGATTCTAGGATGATTTTGAGTCCAAAAACAGGCTTCAAATTCAAAAATACTAATGGTTTTGAATAGTTAAACACTAATTCTCCAGTTTTAAGTCATAGATGGCAGCACTATCTTGCGATTAAACTGAATCGATGCCTATTTTCGAATATCCGGGATCAATTTAGGTGTGCTGAATGAATTTGGTCAAGAAATAATTACTTGATACTGTGTGACCGCCTTGGAAATTCTAAGATCACAAAATCAAAAAATTAAAATTTTGTCAAGGTCGCTTAAAGTGAATTTCTTGGACCGATAATCAGAATAATTTTGTATTTTCCAAAGGAGCTTGATGGACCAGTTGACAAGCAGTGTTATTGGAATGATTGAAATTGAATCGGAAGTTGAGATGAGCTGGAATTTTGGCGGTGGTATATCCTTTTGCTGGTGTTTTTTTTTTCAAATCCGGAAAAGCTTTCTTCAGCGTGAACTCCAACAAAACTGTGTTGGAAAACTACCTCGAAATTATTAATATGGGCTTAAATAAACCTGTAAAATCAATATTGAAACTTCATTTGGTTTTAATTGCAAGATAGTGCTGTCATCTATGAAATTGGAAAAAGTGAGGCTTAATGAAAAAATCTAAGTTTTTAAAATCCAACCTGTTTTTATTCTGATTCAAAATAAACCCAGAATGTTTGTTTAATCATTTCACGTCATTTGAATGAAGAAAGTAAGTAGTTTGATAAAGAATTACAGCTCAAATATCAAATTTTTTAACGCTAGAGGAGCATCTCTTAAAACCCCCGTTTAAAATATTTGAAAACCTTTGGAATTCTAGAAAACTCCTTAAAATGCAGTTATCTATTCAAATAATTTGTAGAGGCATTATGATTCACTTTTACACAGTAAATTTTTAGAAATAATCTTGTTTTTGTTGAAAAACACAAGTGGTACTATTCTTATTTCGCACCCTTTTTCCATAATTTTGGTCCTCAACGCCAATTGCAACGTCCAAAAAAAGTAAACTTATGCTTGATTTATCCATTAAACAATTAAAAACAAATTGTTGAAGAAAATTTTGATGATTTTCAATCATTCATATTTTAACAGGCAAAACACGTAGTGGTACTATTCTTATTTCGATCACTGTATTAATGATAGTTCGTGCGCCCTTCCCACTTTGAAAAAGGAAGAGAGTGAAGAATCCATATCATTGAAACATACATTTTATTATTATTAAAGAAGTCACGAAGCTAAACAAATATAAAAAAAAATCAGATCTTAAAATACAAATTTAGAGATCAAATTTCAGTGAATTTCAATATGAAAACATCTTTGTACTGTAATTCAAAATACCAGCTGAAATTTTCATTTTAAATTTGTCGCTTCTGAATTATGTATGAATTTGATTTAAAATGATGCCTACAACAAATCGAAGTTTAAACATTAATAACTTCCATTTAATTTTAGAAGTTGTAGCAAAGCACACCGGGTCAACCATCGTAAATTTACTCTACCTTTTAAGATGTATTGGCTTTTAGTTTTTATCTGGTTAACCATAACACTTTTTTGATTCTTTTTCAAGGAGCTAAATTTAAATACAGAATCACGAAACATATTTTCTCATAATGTATATTCACATTAATTACTTACTTGGACATTCGAGTTATTATCCAAATCAGATGAATGCTTAAGGGTTCATTAATCGTCGGAACTCTGGTTATAAGATTAAAAATTCAATCCTAATTTCATATCGGAAGTGAGGACGGAAGCTTGCGTGCGACTTACCTGCCCAATACTCTGGAATCGGCCGTCGTTTAAACACGTACGTGGCAAAACTTTTATCACTCAACTCACTGTTTGTTTTTTTTTGTTTGGCAAAAAAAAATGTTGATTGAGGTCGTCTTTTATTAACGGTCCTATTTGTACCAAAAATATAAAACAGTTATTTGTTGCAAAGTAAGGCTAGAATGAGTTCATGCAATACCGGAAATGTACTAGCTGAGCAGAAACGCGTCTTGTCCCAGGACTAAATAAGACATATGATTTACAAATTTGATATTGTTTACTCAAATTATCGGATATGGAGCTTAATTTAAAGTTGAGTACTTAAAAACAATGGGTATAAAAATTAATGCATCCTCTATCTTGTATGATGATTCATAATTTTGATGACTCTTCAAACTATGAAAAAGTAATCAAAGCTGTATATTTGGAGGATTTCTTTAGGTGATAACCATATATCATATTCGAAAAAAAATCTAGCTTATTCGGTTATCATTCAGCACAATCAATCAGAGCTTGAACTAAGCAATGCCTAAACAAATCAAACATAAACATAGACGGGCAGCATAAACTTTTACAACCCCCGCACACCACTCATGAGATGACGACGACGACGATTCCATATAACCATCACACTTTCGCTGATGCCTAATAATACTAAAAGTAATAATAATCACATATAGTAGCGGCACGCCCAAAACTCTTCAGCAGACCTTTCCGATGATGGCGATGTTTATACCCTCGATGCCCGATGAGGATGATAATGGCTGCTGACGAATGCATATATTTCGGAATAGACGGAAGGCGGAAAGCGATTGGACGAAGGCTCCGATACGCAGAAATGGCACGTGGTCAACGATATTTATAGCCGTTTTATTGCAACTGACACCCGGTTTTTCGAGAAGCGCAACAGATAATATAGTGACTGGAATGCAAATAAACACACATCCGAGCCAATAAGAACTCGATTGACGCCCAGCTCGAATGACTGAAGTGACTAGTCGATTGCATTCAGGCAGCGCGTTCGAACAGTTCCAAATTGAATGATGTGAGTAGGTTTATTGAGCTAATGCCGTTAATAAAGTTATGAATAAATCTCGGCGGATTGAATTGGCAGAGATAAAAAAAACTTTTGGAAATCATCGAATTTCATTTGAATTATCTAAATTGAAATCGAGTTAACGTGATTGATCATCCGTATTTTATATTTGATATCATCGTTGAAACTGATTAGTAATATCATCAAGGAAATTTTTCTCCATGCCAAATTTGGGCCCTATCTGGCTACGGGAAGGGTTCACTCAACGAGCCCTAAGTTTGTATGTGACTTAGAGACATTTTGTTCGGGAGAGGCCGTTTTTTGTCAACATTCTTCGTTTTCTTTTGCCATTTTCTCGAATAATGAACAACTATAACCATTTTTAATTTTCTAACCATTCTGAAGATTTTGAAATCTAACGCAACAAAAATGGTTGAAATCGGTCACATTCCGCATTAAATATTAAGGCTCAATGCTTCAGATCTTGCTTAACATTTGCATTTTGTTATCTTGTTTTGATCGCGTTACTGGGACACATTCTTTTTTAAGTTTATGGCATATCGGCAAATCATAATTCTATTAAGAGAGCAGTTTGTGACTTGCATGTGACTTTCTGGTAAGGCAATGATGAATTTTATTCGGAAGGGCGGAAGATTTATCATATTGAATTTTTCCCATACCATGATTTTTAACTCTGCTGTATTCTGTGGTTTTTTAATATTATTCAGTAAAACAAGTAATGTTGTGTTACAGTGGACCAACCATAACAAATACAATTTTCAACCGATTTTGATAAAAAAGCTATTGATTTTTATTTTGAATGGACATTAGACCGCTGCAAAAAATGACTTTTTGTTTTCATAAGTTTTTTCGATGCCTTTTGGCCTTTTGGGTCACCAAGCATCAGTGTAAAATTAGCGATGATTTGGTAGATTGCTAAATTATCGCAAGGCGTTTCAATTTTGTATGGAAGAAGAAATTTTTGCACATTAAATCATCCAGAAAATTCAAATAAGCTTGAAGTTGGTGTTTCAATTTTGGTTTAGATTGTTCTTAAGCTTCATTTTTTACTAACATGACAAGCAGCTAAGCATTTAATGAAACAAGTTAGAACCTTTCCAATTAAAAAAATATGAATCCATTGAAAAGTATTTAAAAATGGCAGATTTAACTTGCTAGAGATTATAACAATTTCATGAAATATTTTTGCAAAGGTTTTTTTTTTTGTAATTTCTTTATTTGACACGTCTCATACCTTGAGGTTCTAAGGAGCCAAACTCAGTTTTTATTGTATTTACAATGTTTTTCTTAGAAAAAGGAAGATAGAAAGGGAAAAATGAAAATAAAAGAATTATAGACGGAGATCGATAGCTTTGAGGAAAAGGTAAATTTCGAACATGTAGTCCAAGTCAAGCACAGCCATCACATCCCTCACTGGAACGTCAGATGGTTTTCCTCGGGCCCGAAGGGGAGTCTATGAAATTCGTTCTGGCGACAAGGTGGACCTCACACGACAAAACAATATGCTCGATGTCATGGTAACCTTTGCCGCAACTACACAAATTGCTGCCAGCAATATCAAAACGATAGAGTACCGCGTCTAAGGAATAATGATTGGACATGAGATACGAAAAAAATCCCGACTCAGAATTGAAAAGGTTATATAAATCAATATATTCTCTGGAAATGCAAAGCAGATTTTAAGATATTTTTTTTTTATTTTCATCCTACGGTTACACAGCATAAGCAGTCAAAAACACAAAAAATAAAAAATTGATATTTTTTAATTGTGACCCAGAGATGGGTCTTGACTCAAACATTCAGTCAGCGAAACTTTTTTTTTTTTGTAGAGAAATGAATCCAACTTAGATGAAATTACAGGGACTAGATAAGAGAAAATCGATGTTGAAAAACATGCGAAAAAAATTCGCCTTGTCTCCCGGTGAGACTTGAACCCACATCTTGTGCCTCTCCGGGGCCCATGTTTATAACATTCTACTACAGGAGACCAACCTGGCGTATGAATATTATACTGGTTGAGTGTCGATGTCTATCGGAATGAAGGGAATAGTTCTCCCATGCAGGCTTCGGACGCATCCTGAGGCGCGACTCAAAAGAGGCAGAGCAGTACCACTCATTGAGGAGGAACTCCCAAACTCCTGGCAGTCGAAAACTACTCTTTCTCGCTTCTCTTACCGCCAGAATCGCTAGGAGCGCCAGTCACTCTTTGCTCCCTCGGAGGCTCTACGCTCCTCCCAAAGAGGCCTCCCTGGGAGAAATAACTTTGCGTGTGACGATTCAGAATTGCTTCGAGTTAGGTACAAATTTGATTGCTTCAAGTAGCTCACAGCTGCTGGCTGGCTGCTGGGGGTGGCAGTGCGACGATGTAAGCAAAACGAATTTTAGACTATTTTTGTACCTAAACAACGTTAACATTATTACTCTAATTTACATTCAATGTTCATGTAAAACGATTGTCGAAGTTAAAGCTTTCAGATAATATGTTTTACAAAGAAATCGGCCGGTGTTGAAAGAAGTATTGTAAACAAGAACATCCTGCACACTTATCAACCTAAATGGTTTTTAAAAACTTAACGTCCACAGATAATCATTCTGCTTTTTAATCAAAAGGCTTAAGATTGATGGGACATCAAAATTACGTAGTCAGAAAACTTATTGCTTCCCCAGCTATTTTCAAATCTGCAAAAACATACGATTTCCACCTTTCTAATAAAGGTCTAGATAAGTGGCAACAATGAATGAAAAAATCAAATGAAAACGTTTGAAAATTTATAGTTTAAGATATATTTCTGATGTCATAACGCATAAAGCACCAAATGCAGTAAGTTTTTGTTTTGTTCGAATAAAATTTTATAATTTTCTGTCAAAAATGATTTTAAAACTTTAAAGGTGCTGCAAACATTTAGGGGTAAAAAATCATCTAGCTTAAATCATAAAAGTTTATGTTATGTTTTTCTGTCAAAAATGATTTTAAAACCATAAAGGTGCTGCATACATTTAGGGGTAAAAAATTATCTAGTTTAAATCATAAAAGTTCATGTTATATTTTTCTGCCAAAAATGATTTTAAAACCATAAAGGTGCTGCATTCATTTAGGGGTGAAAAATCATCTAGCTTAAATCATAAAAGTTCATGTTATGATAGATGATATTTTTAATTAAACAAACGCGTGAAGTGAACCAATCATAACAGCATATGGAATCAAGATTTAAAAGGTGAATCTTTGATTTGCATTTTGATGAATTTTTAGCCAAGATTGGTAACTGAATTATTCATATATTTATTAAAAAATGCTGATTTTCCAAAAAAAATAATCACACCAACAGTGTTGATATAGGCAAGGTATGTTATAAGGGCATTGTAAAAATATAAAAAAAAATGTAGGTACATCTTTGACACAATTTCTTCAATTTGAATTTTTTAATGAGAATCAAAATATTTAAAAATATATCTCACGATGTTAGGAATATAGTCATCATTATTTTGTTATCATTAAATGATAACTTCACTGCATTATATTCAAATAAAAAATAACACCTCTTGATGTGGTATACAAGTGTAGCATCTAACCCGGCTGTTGCATAATGCCCCGTTTGACGGTTATTGATGAAATAAAAGCTACCCGAAGATAATATTTCAAATTTCTTTACAAACTAGAGGCCCTTCTTGTGCTATTTGACTTAAATTTTGCATGTAAACTTCACACAACAATCTGCTTATTTGAACCACGCTACTCAACAAAATAATCAGCGGGGACAAGCCTACCTTTCGTTATTCATATTAAATCATTTCCAAATGACACCGCCGGCGCAAACCAAAACAAACGAACACGAACCAGCCAGATTCCCAGCTCATAACGTTGGTCTTAAAGCGTTCTTCTAGGGAGCGATCCCGAAGAGCGCTCATTTATCTTTTAAGAGCGGAGCCAGAGGTAAAAAGAACTCCCTAGGAGCATGACATCTTCGAGGCAGTTGGTCACTCCTTCTCATTCCTTCACGCCGCTTAAAGAATGAGAGCAGATTTTAGCTCCGTGGGTGTTTGCTCTCAAATGAATCCGAGGCCTGCTCCCATGTGATCATAATCATTTTTCTTGGTCTATTTCTATTCCCATCATTTCATCTTACGGTAGTTGGAATCAAGTTTGGACATTTTTAAGCACGGCAAGATTTGCATTGCAGGATATGAGAAGGCAATGCAAATCTTGCCGTGCTTAAAAATGTCCAAACTTGATTCCAACTACCGTAAGATGAAATATAGGAATAGAAATAGACAAAGAAAAATGATTATGATCACATGGGAGAACTATTCCCTTCATTCCGATAGACATCGACACTCAACCAGTATAATATTCATACGCCAGGTTGGTCTCCTGTAGTAGAATGTTAATACATGGGCCCCGGAGAGGCGCAAGATGTGTGGGTTCAAGTCTCACCGGGAGACAAGGCGAATTTTTTTCGCATGTTTTTCAACATCGATTTTCTCTTATCTAGTCCCTGTAATTTCATCTAAGTTGGATTCATTTCTCTACAAAAAAAATAAAAAATTGATTTTGAAAAAAAAAAGTTCAACATCGAATATCTTTCCTTGAGTAAAAATTAGGTCTGTGCTTTGTTCACGTGGATTGTATTGCAAAAATCAAGACATATTTTTCATTATATTTATTTTTTATTATATTCAGGTTATATTTTTAAGAACTTTCAGTACATCTCAGAAGATTTTTGAATGAATAATTTTGTATTCCCATACAAATTTCCATACAAAATTAAAACTCGTTGCGCTTATTAAGGACTGGATGGATCGCTTGCAAAATTTTCTTTGATATTTCTAGCAGCAAAAATAAACAAAAAAAGTAATGGGAGGGGTAACAATTTAAGAATTTGAAATTTCTTACGGTGAAAAGGAAATTTAATGGTCAATATTAGCATCCGAATTTATTAAATGATAATCCATTGTCAGATTAAACAGAAGTGATTATCTGAGATTTCCATCCGAGGGCAGTTTAATCATCAGTGCTCCATTTTTCGCACATAGTTGCCACCTCTTTGTTGATTCATGTGTTTTTTCATCAACCGGAGACCTCAATGGCAAAGGTAAATGGCTAGCACAAAAACAACACACATCCCATCAGGGCCACTGTTCCACTTCTGCGGAAGAAAGATATGAAAAGTTTTCATTCCTTAATAACGCGTTCATTTATTTTTTGTGTCATCTTCATCAGCATCTCATCATATTCCTGCATCATAGTTATTGCCCCCCCCAAACGCCCTATCATCTCCAGCACGTTTTGCCTCCCAGAGGTGGCGGAAAACTAAATCGAAATCGAAAAAAAAGTACGGCTTCTGGGGTGGAGTATTTTTTTTTCTCTAAACCTACATGACCAAAGAATAGTAGTGCTCACGTGCCCTCACGGCTTCTTTCTTTTTATTTTTGTTTCCACTTTTTTCATTAGGTGATATATTTGTGTGTGCCATCATAACGATAATGACTTCCCGTTTCCTGTCGTGTCATTTCGGATTTGAATTTTACTTTTGTTTTGCCGGAGCGGCTTCCGTCTCTCAGTAAAAAGCAAACAACATTCGACATGACGGTGTGCTGTAGTACCTTTTATGTTTACATTGCTCGCGCCCAACCCACGATGCTCACACGGCGGAGTCATTCCGAGCTTAGTGTAGCCGCTTAAATTTGAACAGAGAAAAACAAAAAATAAAAAAAATCAACGGGCCAGGCAGCGTCAAAACTATCCAAGAATAAAACAACAAAACAAATCTTCCATCAGCGGAAGCGAACAGTAGGATTTGTCATTCTCTGGCAGTATTTTTTCTTCAGGTCCACGGGATGCACAGACGAAATGAGTTAAACGTGTCACGGGAGCTGAATTTGTGACACGTTTTCGGGAGATGCACTCTGAACCTGTTTGTCAAGTGTGAGTTTGTGTGATTGAAGATTTTGTCAAGAGGCGTGAAATGTTTAATTAAAAAAACTTAATTTAGTACCTGGTTTAGATGCTAATGATATCCAACTATGTACTCGTTGTTGAAGCACGTTTGAATACCCTATTTCCTGAAGAATTTTTTTTTCTATTTGAAAGGATTATTCAATTAAATTTTTCTTGTCCTTGCTATCATGTGGCATTCATAGCATTGCACTCAATGAAAACCAAGAGCCATTGGAACACTCTGATGATATGCTCAGCGAAAATGAATTAATCTTTCTTGAAACATTTCGAAATCGGAGAGGTAATATGGTCTTGCCTTTTCATGCGGCTACTCGGAAGCCCTGAAAGTTTTCTTAAAGAAATTAATTTTTTTTAACTATAAAACTAGTTCCATCTACAGAGTATTGAATTAAGTTGGCACTAAAAAATCTATTTGTTTTATCAACGTTTGGGGAAGTGGCCATTTCAGCTTCCAAGGCTTCTAGTATTTGGCGTGAGTGCTAGAAATTATAAAAAGTAGTAGGTAGTTGAAGGTATACTTGTAAAACAATAAGGTTCAATCGTTCAATTCATCCACATTCTTGAGAGAACTTATTTGGAGTTGCTCCAAAACTAAATATTCTCATATCATGGAAAATTACTGAAACCATGAAAAATCACGCAATCCAAATAAAAACCTAAGTATTATATACAAAAACACATCAGCAATGAGCTTTTAAAGAAGATGTGCTTTGGAAAAAAGTATCAAATTAACACAGTTTCACCTAAACTGAAAGTGCCTGTCTTGCCTCGGGTTACCATTCGCCTATTTTCTTTTTTTTTCTCTATTTTTTCAATTTTTCAAGTTTCTAAAAATGGTATTCCTACTCCTTTATTCTATTCATAGTTTTATTGGAAACCTTTCAATTTTTTATCGAACAATATTAAGCTTTCAATTTATTTCAATCAGAACGTATACGGGGCTGGCAAATCCTAGAAAAGGTAGATGATATACAGTACCGTTCATAATTGTATAGAAATTGGAAGCACGCGCACTTGTAACCAACGGTTCCCCAGACTGCTCAGCCGAGCAAGAACCCCCCTCTAAGCCTCAGGGTCGGCACACTCGATAAGTTTTCGGAACAAGGAAACACCTTAAATGCGCATTAAGAAATCCCACCTTTATTTCCCTATCTTGGGGTACACACAAATGGTCACCGGAACTTTCCCTAGATTAAGCTGGGTTGTCCTACCTTAGGGTGGCGTCTTACAGGTGGCGAGCTGGTACAGCCGAAGCACGTGGGCCAAGTGGGCTTCTCCCCGGAACGGATGCCGGAAGGACCCCTGGAACGTGGGTCACCGGTAGGTCAACGGGTCACTGCTGATACTGCATGCACGGCTTGCCCACCTCTGACGTCCTGGCCGTCGGTTGTCGATGGCTGCCTGATTGCACTACATAAATTCCGAACACCTCGGGGGGGAATTCCGGTGCAAATGGTCGACACACGCGGTCAGTGTACGGGCGGTCGAAGAGCCAGGCCAGGTGCGGCACGGGCCTAATGACGTACAGCAACGTTGACTGAGGCCGGTAATCCGACCAATGGGTTCAAGCCCTAGAATGGCCAGCACGGGTAAACTGATGCTGCCAAGGTGGCGCGAAGGAATGAGCCCTAAACGGCTAGCACTGGTTGACGGCCGCTGACACGGCGGGATGGTTTTCCAAAGCCAAATATCGGGGTCCTGGATGTTCAAACGCTCTTCACAGCTGGTTGATGGCGTTCACAGGATTGTGTGGCTTCGTCGAGATCTTCCATCCAAATGAAAAAATCTTGCATGCGGTCTTTGACCCCGATCCAGGTCAAAGGCTTTGTGGTGCATCCATGGATTCCTCCCATCATGCCCTCTTGTCATTTTTAGTAATGGTGCTACCAAGGCATACAGCACCATCTATCCGCCAAATACGCTCCCGTTGACCTAATCGCGCTGGTTGGTGGTGCGCTAGGGAATGTCAGGTGGTCCTCCTTCGTTGCTCACTAAGGCGCTTCCTTGCATGGTATGCGCTTTTATCAAAGATCCCTACTGAACTAGGCAGTACAGGTTATGCTGGTTACACACTGTCACTTCGACTTTGAACTTCCATAACTTTTTATTCTGACGATATTTTTTGATTCAATTTTTTGCGTTAGATAGATCAACTATCACACTATTATATCACAACATTTGAGCTTTCTGGAGTTTGTGTGGCCTGAGATACAGTAATTCTCTGAAAATCGGACTTTTTGGACTTTTCTCATTCAAACTGCAATATCTCTGAAACTACGTTACATTTTTTCTTGAAATTATGCAGAGTGATTGTTGAAATATGAAGCTAGCATGTCTAAACTTTTCAAAAAGTTCTATTGATGAGATCAAAAGTTACGGGAGGTGCATATTTCAGGAATGAACGTAGAAAGGCGATTTCTATAGAATTTGGGAGGCGTCATGAGAACAATATCGTTTCCATCCACCAATCAGACAAAAAATGTCTGACAAAAGCAATGAAGAAAAGATAAAGAGATATTGCAGTTTGAATGAGAAAAGTCCAAAAAGTCCGATTTTCGTAGATTTACTGTATCTCAGGCCACACAAAGTCCAGAAAGCTCAAATGTTGTGATATAATAGTGTGATGGTTGATCTATCTTACGCAAAAAATTTAATCAAAAAATATCATCAGAGTAAAAAGTTATGGAAGTTCAATGGCAAAGTGACAGTGCGCGTGCTTCCAATTTCTAAACAATTATGAACGGTACTGTACATATGGAAGAATTTTTCAATAAGGCACATCTACTTCGTTCAAAAATAACTTCAAAATTTTAATAAATGTGTGGAGTTTCTTGTTCCCAATTTGTCTTCGAAAAGCTAATCTCATTCAGACTAATTACTTAATCTTATCTTAAAACTATCCTATTGAAATCAAAATATACATACACTAGGTTGAAAAATTTACAAGATTTGTCAAACGGGTTATAAAATTCATCCTTACCATAGTTGTTTAGTTTGAAACGGTATCATTACTAGATTTGACTTCGAATATAAACAGAAGACGAAGTAAAATAATAGGTGTACCAATCGGTTCAATGTTTGAGATTCCACTTCGAGCATGGTATTTAGGTTAGGCAGTGCGTATCGCAGGAATCGCTTTTGAAGTGACTCGAACAGCTCCAATCCTCCGATCATGTTTGATGCACAGACTTGAACATTGTAATCCAATCCACAGCGAACAAGCGAGCAGTGTAAAGCTTTGCGAGTTGAAGTATCACTGAGTCCTTTAATATTCCTGACCAAAAATCCCAGGGCTGTTTTCGCGTTTGCCATACCGTTACATCTAAATGTTCCTTGAATGTTAGAGACTTATTCACAATAACACCGAGATCTCGAATGGAAATCTTACATTTTTTAAGATTAACTTCCATCGTATTCACATCGCATCAAAGCTTAAGCTTATCGAGGTCCTGCTGTAGTGACAGGCAGTCTGTGTAGTAAGCTATTGAGTGGTACATTTTATGATCGTCTGCATAGAAAACTAATTCGGAATCGATAAGTTCACAAAGTTCGTTCATGAAAAGATTGAACAAAAGTGGACCTAGATGGCTGCCTTGAGGAACTCCAGATGGAACCATTATGTTTCGGAATTTCATGTGACCTTGTCTAATGAAAGATATGATTCAAGTCATTTTACCAACCAAGTTGGGAATCATATTTTGTCCAATTTATAAATCAGGGCCTTGTGGGGTAGCCGATCGAAAACCTTTGAAAAGTCCACGTAGATTGCATCCACTTGCGTCTCATTTGCCAAAAAACGGCTAACGAAGGGGACATAAACCATCAGGCTTGACAAAATTGATCTATTTTTTTTCTAAACCTGTGCTGACATTTATTAATATGAGATAGAATTGTGATCATTGCGTTAATGATCGACAGTTCGAAAACCTTTGCCAAGCAATTAATTATAGAAACTCCACGAAAATTCTTCACAAGGTGAATATTCCCAGATTGGTGGATAGGTGTTATTGCAGCAGTTTTTCAGGCTTTTGGGGAAGGTCGATGATTCCAAGCACTTATTAAAAATAATGCTTACAGGGAGTGCCAGAGGGTTACAGCATCGTTTAATAAATGGGCAGACCATCTAGTGCAGCTCAGCTCCCATACACTCGTTTATTTTTTAAGAGCCTTTGTCACGTCGTTTGAAAGCTTTTATTTTGGGAATGCTGATATTAAACGATTTTACTACAGTCAAATGATAAGTACTAACGATATTGTTGTGGTCAACGAAAGAGGTGCACAATTGAATTGCCACAATCATGTCAGATGATTTACAATTTCCATACGTCAGATTCAGGCAAAGACCAGAATTACCTCGTTTGTTTCTTACAGAGATGAAGCATCATTTTTTAATTTACTTTGGATATCGGCTGGGTAACGATGGTATGAACGAAGGATGATGAAGACTGCAGAAGTGGCTGCGGGGATTCAAATAACTGGAAACTGGTAGAATCGCTGGAGAACGCTATATCCAACAGATGTCCGTTAGAGTTCTAAATATTGTTTATCTGCTAAAGCGTTTATGACGATGTTTTCCTTTGATTGTAGCAAATCAGGAACATTAAAGTTCAGCTCGGTTACAAGAAGAACACTTTATGGTATGGTATGGTAAATTGTAATTGCCTATCACTAATAATGAATCATTTGGCGATAGCTGCTCCGATAGTTGTTCAATGCAAAGAGTATGAGATTTTTGCTGGATTTTTGATTCAGTGAAACATTCTGATTCGAAAAACACAACTGAATAGGATACAAGCCGTTTACTTGGGTGCTTTAAAATATTTTTACAAACACATTGGTCAAAAACATCCACGCATCTCTGAGATATTTGTATATTGTTTAAAAACAACACTATCTTGTTGAGGGTTAATTTTAAAATAAAAAAAATGATCTCACCCCACCCAAAACTTTCAAAATTATCACCGTTAACCTTTTGGTAGCCTACAAGGATTTTTATGCTTTTTTCTTGCAAAAAAAGTTTTTCACAATTTTGATCACTACTAAAATTTTTTAGTTCTTCTATGTTTACAGTTAATGTTTAAAAACTTTCACTGAATCTTAAATTTTTTAAAAATGAGATTTAATTTTTCAACTTTAATTCGGTTGATAAAGTTCTAAAAAAATTGTTATTTGACACAATAATCATAAATAATGTTGAATAATTGCGAGTTTTTCTTTTGAACTTTACTAAAATTGTGAATAACCAGACAGAACTGGGCTTTCCGTATTTTTCCTAAAATCAGCGGCGAGATTATGGAACTCGAAACAATCGAGTTTCGTTGATTCGACCGATTTTGACATTACTGATCCTAAACGATCTACTACCCGGTTTATTCGAAATCTAGTATGTTAAAATATAGAACTCGAACGAGATACGTAATACCGATTCTAATTCGATTCGAGTAAAACTCGAAACGAGTATCTCGAATCGAATAGGATTCATAATTACACCCCAGGATTAATCTCGAATGCTTAAATTTCAAGCTGAAATATTGCTACGAATGGTGCGAAATGAGAAATTATTTAGAAACTTGTGTCTTTATATAGTAGTTCGTGTGCCATTCCCGCATTGGAAGGGGAAAGGGGTGAGGAATCCACTCCAAACATTCATTTTGGCATTATTAAAAAATAAACGTGAAGTTTATGAAAACAAGGCAAAAACTGCAAATCTTTGAAAAACTAATATAGAGCTCCAGATTCCGAAAATGAGATTGAATCATCTGTGTAATTCAATTAAAAAATTCAGTTCTTGCTCTTATTTAAAACGGTTGCTTCTAATGTTGAAATTTGATTTAAGATGATGCCAACAAAAAAAATTACAAATTGATATAATTTTCTAAAATTTTATTTATTTTTGAAAAGTGTAGCAAAGCACACCGGGTCAGCTAGTAAACATTAAATTACTACCGGTAGAAAAATCAATATCTAAGTTAAAAATCTATGTTTCGTATTTGGGAACCTAAAGATGCGAAAATGTTTTATACTTCGTCAGCTTTCTAATACATTTTTCAAAGTTTTTCCACTGTGACTTAAGCAATTTTATCCAGTTTTTTTTTAACTTTTATGATCATGATCTAAAAAAATCAAAAAAATATATCTTTATGCGCAACATATAGTTTCCAAATTTGGCTTTCATTGGCACAAAGTGAATTTTTTGGAATATTTTATGGCTTGCCTTTAGTATTTTTTTAAGCCTGTTTATTTTGGATATTTGTTCTCACGCTTTGAATTACGTTAAAATAAATAGTTGTGGCTGAATATTAGCTAGAAAACATTGTTGAATTACATTTGAAGATTTTTAAAAACTATTAATTTTGTACAAATCGGACGAGAATTAAAAAAATATATAGTGATTTTAAGCGAGAAGTGTAGAATTGACACATAAGATTTGATAGAGATGAATTTTTTGTCTGGGGTTTCATAAAAAAGTGATGATGCAAAATTGAATATTTCGTTGATTAAATGGAGTCCCAAAAGTAAGTTTTCAAAGAGGTATAAGTGCAAAAATTATCAATTTTGAGTTAATATTTTCAAACGATTCTTCATATTTCAAACTATATTTGGTCATCTTTCAAGATTTGTATAATTTATTTTCAATATTTTTACCACCGAACGAAAACTACAATTTTTCAAAATAATTCATGAAAAAAGCGCAACACGAAAACGTATAAGCGTACTTTCTCGAAACTACCTGGATGAAAAATTCGACTCAAAAACATGAAGAGCATTTGAATGGAAGAAAAAAAATTATATCGAAATAATCGCTTTTGTTTTCTAGCTAGAATATTCCCCAGAATATTCGACTGAATATTCGTTTCACCAAATAGCTGAATATTTTACAATTAAAACTCATAATCTCAAAACAGTGAGGATTAAAACACAATGATTTACCTTATATGCAGAAATTTCTTCTCTCATACAAAACTAAATCGCGTTGCGCTAATTCAGAAATCAACCAAATAATATCAAATTTCACACTGATGCAACCCAAAGAACATCGAAAAACATATAAGGCTATGATCATTTAGTATCCGGGCAGTTACAAACGTGTGAATTTTAAAAACTATTCATTTGATCGAAAAACTTTCTATGGAGGAAATGAAGGTGTTAATATGACATTTAATTTAAAAAGAATAAAAAACATTTATCAATGATTTCAAGAAATACTCTAACTTTTTCATAAAATCTCTTTTTTATCTTTGCACAATTTTTTCAGTCATGTATTGATTTATTTTTTATTACCACAGAAGCAAAACATTTGCAAAATCATGATATTTTACACAAATTCACCTTGAAAAAGCAATCGGAATCAGGTTGGAACCTTTTCATGAGTAGGCATCTCGGAGAATTTGATCTCTTAAATCCGGTTTCAACATAAATTTATTTGTCCATCAGAACACATCTGTCATATTGCGTAAAAACCGGATGCACAGATTGCGATCTTTGGAACTGATCATTATTAGTTAGTTACTTGGTGTCTACTAGTCAGGCAACCCTTTTTGCCTGCCGGAAATGGATTTTTTGCATTATTTAAGGAGTCTGAATTCGTAATCCTCAATACCCATAGACTTTTTACCTTTTTTTTAAGATCAAGGGCTCCACTACGATGCTTGGTTTGAACTTCGTGAGCATCCTAGAGTGGCTCCTTATACTTTCTAACCATTTGGTCCGAACAAAAATCAGAAAAAAATCAACAGTTCATGGGCTTTCAAGTCAAAAATGAAGAATTTTCGAGGCGCAAAATGCGTCAAAGGAGCAAATTTGTGCAAGCTCTATTAACGTAGATATCACCGAAATAAAGTGCCCGGAAACTAAATGATGGTAGTTTTAGAATCAAAAAGTAATTTTTCCAGCGGTCTAATGTATCTTTCACGTAAGCGATGAAGTTCAAACTTCCTCGTTTTTTGGTCCATGATTCCTAAATCATTTTCCATATACCATCCCAAAACAACCATTCCAATGCCCTAACAATTTCCGTGAATGTGTTACTCCAGCCCACACTTTAAGTGGACGATGAAAAATAAATAAAAGAAACATCACACAATGAAGGCCGTTCAATAAAAACTGGGTCAGATTCGGTATCATCATTATGTAAATTGGCTCCCCTATCTGTCACATCACGCTGGGAAAACGGAGCTGCTGTTCTCGTCGTCGATACGGCCTAATTTTTCCAAGTAACTATCACGTGCACCGTGACATAGCAAATTGAGGTTCAATTCAAGCGGAATGTAAACACACACTTGAATAAGAAGGCAATATAAATAGCTTTAACTTAGAAAAGAACTATGATTTGAGCCTTTTGAAGAACATGACATTTGTTAGAACTAGCCCCAAATCTTCAAAATTTTAATGAAATTTTTATATCAGTTAATTATGAGGGGAAAAATGTTATAGCACACATGACCTAAAGTCTAGTGGATTCTTCTAGACATCTTCAAAATCAATGAAAAACTCTAGATGTTTGTTACTCTTTTCAGAAACTCAGACCAAAAGTTTTCTAATAACGAACAATTAGGTAGAAAAAATCAGTCAAGTTCAACCAGTGAGCATCGTTATAGGGTTCACTGAGTAGCTACTTTGAAATGATATTACTTCCAATTCCCTTTTTCATCTCCATTCAAGCTCAGTGTACACAGCAATCAGATGATGGTTTCAATGACGCAGGTTTCGGTGCATATCTTTACTTGGCACACTGAAGTCTAAAAATTTAAATCAATTCACTTTACCTGTTTACCTGTCTGATTCCTTGTATATAAACCAAAAATCAACTAACAGGTGAAGCAAATGGAGCACCCGAAAAGGGCACACTGGCCACACTTAAAGTATAAGTACGAGGTATAGATGAAAATGAACTGTAGAACTTCAAGCAACACATGCAAACACAAATGAATACTTCGAATTATTATACGAAACTATTTAAAATTATAAATTTTATTAAATTAAGAATATTCAAAGTTTTTAGTTTATCCACCACTATCCCGAATCCCCACAAAATGCAACCGAACCGTGACAGGACTGCACAATGATTGATAATCCATCTGTTGACATTGCACTCGGTTGTTAGTATCAGCGATTCGATCGATGGCGTCCCTTTGCCTTCGTCTGCCTTGAGGGCGGATGAAGGATGATTGTCATGATGGCATTCCGTTGACCCATACTGTGTCGGCTAGTGACGTAATGGGTGGGAGGATAAGGACATCTTAAAGCTATGAGGAAAGGATACTATCTTATCATTCTGAATCATTTTAATATACAGGAAATCAAGACTGAGAGATGCTATAAAACTTTGAAATGACAATTTCAGTCAAAATTTTTTCGCAAAGTCAACATTTGACCTCTCAACAATCCGTCGATTGTTTTTCGCAAATTGTGGAGCAAACCTTCAAGCCCCAAAACAAACGCCAATCAACCGATGAAGAAAGACACGAAGACAAAAACACAAGTCGGTATACCATAATTCAATGACCCATTAAAGCCACAACCCTCAAACAAATCACCAGACGGACAGACGAGGAAAATCATCGAAGCATAATGTGTCAACTCCGGTTAGTGTTCGGCTCGATTATATTGTGCAATGTCAGGTCGCAGCAGGGAAACTTTGAGACGAAATATGGCACAACGACGATGTCGATGGATGATGCCTAAAGAATGAGACTCCATAAAATGGCTACTCGCTGATGCTCTGCGTTGCAATTTTTGTAGGTCTCTTGTTTACTTCAATCGATGACATGTGTAGTGGTTTGTGGAAACCATCAGCAATTACTCTTTTGATTACAACATCAATGTTTTCGAGCATTAGTACCTATACCAATTTATTAGTGTAGCATGATTTTTTTACATATATGTGTTTGTGTTCGTTTTAAAACAAGAAAGAAGGTAATTTTCATTTAAACAATTTTGTCTGCATTCCAATTTCCGTATGGTCTCCATCAAAGTCGCAGCCAAAGCATTTTTGAAATCAACTAATATATCTATTGACATTTTATTTCCATCGTACGGGTAGAAAACAGTCAAGAAAAGTTAAAAAAAAACAAAGAATTCTTCCGTAAAATATTTCCCATTTTGCCATTCAAAGTTTTAAATTTAAATCTGTGTACTTTTATCTGCCCTTATAGGCAGAATCTGAAAAACATCGCACCGTCTTTTGGGCAAAGAAGAAAACTATTTTGACATAAGGCTATCTAACTGCCTGTTGCAGTTCGATACATCCAAATCAGTTGACTTAAAGGATTTCACTTGTTGAAAAACGAAACCGATATTTTTTTAAAAGAGTAATCAATAGAAATCATAGGAGTCAACATTATTTGTGTTAAGACATGAAAATAATCGTTGGATAAATTTGAAATTTCCCAAATACGTACTTGAAACAGAAAGAAAGGCAAGTATACTTAAAACATATTTTTTCCCGATGGGTGTTGGCAAATAGAAAAGAACACGAGCGCCACCCAAACAGGATTCATTGCTCTTTTCTACAGCTTTAGCAATAATAGCTCTTTCGAATAGATGGGAGGTTGTTGAGTCTCGAGAGGCTCTTCGGGTATTTTTCATCATATTCAAAGAGCGTAGTATATGCACACGCGTAATATTACCAGAAAAAAGTACGTTGCGTACGCTCAAGTAACTCCGGAATGGCAGAAAAAACTGCGGATTGTGAACTAGAACGATACCAGTTGGAATGATAATGAAACACATTGGGATACAGTTATTTACTAAGGGAATTAAAAAAAATCTAGCAGGGATGTTAATGTTCAAGTATAACAACGCAAGATTCTTATTGACAGCAATCAACAATCAAGTCATAAAATGTTGAAGATTCCGCATTCAACCGAAATTCAAATTGTGACACGTCTCAACACCCACACGTGAGAAGTTCACTGGAAACGCATTAAGTTGTCAGCTTTGGAGGAAGTTTTTTTTCTGATATCATCCTTCTACAACATACCTACTTATCATCCGTGCATATATGAAGTCGAGATGTTCATTGAATGAAGGTAGATTCATTCGCGTTGGCATGAAGTATGAGAAATATGACAGAAGCCTGAAAAAATGGGGGTTTTGCCTGGCGTTTTGCACCTCTTCTTATTTTACGTGCTCCGTCAACGATGTTTGACTTTTGAAATACTTCTGGTGCAGTTACTTTGTACAGTACCTATAATTTGTAAATTTTCAATTATTCCTTTGATAGTAACAATCACGACTGAAGTTCGACATACACAGTTAAAAAAATCTACGTAGAATTACATGCAACTGCATGGGTAGAAGGGAATCGCGTTATTACATGTGCCAATACTGTTCGTTACATGTAAATTCCCAGTCCCATTGATATTGATTGTTTACTGTAGATTTACATGCTAAACCTTGTTTTATTGATGTTTTGTTTAAAGGAGTGTTTGAAATTAATTAATAAATCAGCGATAATCATTAATAAAGAACCTTTATTCAGTTTGTTTGCATACACTTCAATGATCATTTCGACTTGACATAAACGCCTGTCGGTGCTTTTCAATTCCCCCAGCGACGGAAACGACGTCAGGTGCCGAAGAAAATTGAATCCATTGTATAGTGATTTTCTGCAACATAACAAATTCACAATAAATAAAAGTTGTTGTAACATCCACATTTCCACACACATACCTTCTTAAATGGAATTATTAAGTTTTTCAAGAACGTTGCTGGCTGAAAATCTTGTACGCACCACCTCCAATTCGAACAGAAGCAAACAGCACACGAACAGGTACAAAAAAGAACGGACGAACGTTGCCAACGCTGAGATTTACATGAAATTGCAAGAGAATTTCTTCGCAGTCGTCAAGATGCTATAGTCTTTTTCATATTCTGTCGGTGACGATGCGAAAATGTGTAAAGTAAATTTACATTTTTCTTTCTGTGTATGAAAGTAAACACAAGGTGCAAATTTTATTGAACATAGCAGTTTATAAGAGCTAAAGCTGAGGATAAAGTTCAATATTTTAACAAGCTCTCATCATAAACTACACAGAAAGAAAAATGTAAATTTACTTTACACATTTTCGCATCGTCACCGACAGAATATGAAAAAGACTATAGCATCTTGACGACTGCGAAGAAATTCTCTTGCAATTTCATGTAAATCTCAGCGTTGGCAACGTTCGTCCGTTCTTTTTTGTACCTGTTCGTGTGCTGTTTGCTTCTGTTCGAATTGGAGGTGGTGCGTACAAGATTTTCAGCCAGCAACGTTCTTGAAAAACTTAATAATTCCATTTAAGAAGGTATGTGTGTGGAAATGTGGATGTTACAACAACTTTTATTTATTGTGAATTTGTTATGTTGCAGAAAATCACTATACAATGGATTCAATTTTCTTCGGCACCTGACGTCGTTTCCGTCGCTGGGGGAATTGAAAAGCACCGACAGGCGTTTATGTCAAGTCGAAATGATCATTGAAGTGTATGCAAACAAACTGAATAAAGGTTCTTTATTAATGATTATCGCTGATTTATTAATTAATTTCAAACACTCTGTTGCAGTTTATATCGACTTATTTTAACACTTTCGGATGAATTAAGAAGCGCGGATTGACTTTCAAAACACTTTATAATGTCTTCAAAGATATGCCTTTTTATATTGTACAACTTTAAAGAATCACTTAACTTGAGCTTTCGACTTAATCTTTATTTTATATTGTGGAGCTATATCCGGTCTCTTCGGTGGTTAATTTTTGACTGACTTGATCGTCAGCTGATCGGGTGTTGATCAGCTGTGCTAAAAACTGCTGATAAATTTGCTCTCAATTGGTTCGTTCTCTCTCGTTATGCTTCAGCATTATGAGACTGATTAATGTGGCTTAAATTTACGCGTTAACATTACCGCCCCCCTTGATATGCCTAGCATTATCAACGAAATTCAAACTCTACTATATCTCCTACTACTCAAAACAATCCAAAAATGATATGACGCATTCAACAAAATAAAAAGAAATGCGTTGATTTCCTGCTGAACTTGATCAGTGGCTCACTGGACTGGACATCTTCTTCTTCTTATTGTTCAGAGTGGACTGTATGTTTTCTTCTTCGACGTGGCTGTGGTTGTAGGTTGTAGCCTATGCCTTCGATGAGGAAATGCACCGTTGATCATGGTATACGGCCTCCTAGGCCCATCAACTCTGGAATCAGATGAGAAGGGCTTTTTTACTCAATCAAAAATTATTATTAAAAGACTTCCCTGAAGCGGTGGCTTCGAGCCACCGCGGGCGCTCATTGCGCCGATGCTGCTGCGATGATCGGTGATGGCTTCATGAAATCTTCTTTGGGAGTGAGACGAATTTTGGTGATGGGACTGCGGAATTGTGGTGGTCTGACGACTGCGATGTGGTTGGCACGACTTCCTGCTGATGAAAGGATTGTGTATACCCTTGAAGGAATAGTATAAAATCACGCAAACTTAACTTTGCGTGGAGGTCCCTCAACCTCCACAAAAATACAAGACGCTCTATCAACTTTCATTCAGCGAGGTAGCGTGCCCTTATGGATGTGATCGACTTAAGGTTCTGGTAGACTTCAGCGCTTCATGGATGGACTCTACGGTACGGACGGTCAGCCGTGAGCACTGACGAGACTATGGAGTATGAACATTTCTTGAGCTTTTTTGACTATATTTTAAAAACAAATTACTTAACTGGACTGCGGGGGCCAATTGACCCCCGCAGGCGCGCCAAGTGCGCCTCGATGTAGGAGAACTCTAATTCGCCCTTTCTGGTGGTTCAGGATTGTTGCTCCAGATAAGTAGCACTCGATTATTTGTGAGTTTGATATCACGCTGAATTGCAGGGTTTTGAACGCGGTTCTCATCGAAAACCTTGCCAGAAACTATCCATCCCAGCTGTGTATTCTGTAGTACTGGTCCAACGTCGTTTAACTTGTGTTGTCCTTTCAACAACAGATCGTAGAATATCTCAGCTCCGAGAATTAGATCAATATTTCCGGGATTTTGAAAACCGTGATCTGCAATGTGGAGTCCTGGAGGTATTTTCCAACTAGTGATGTTGAACTTTTTCCCGGGGAGATCAGAGGTTATTTTCGGAAGGATGTGAAATTTCAATGTAGACCGGTAGTTGGTATACTGTGATCCAATGGAAGCGATAACAGATTGGGTGGAACAGGTAGTTGATTGTTCAATACCTTTGACTGGAAGATAATGTCGATAGCGTTTGAGTTTCAAAGACTGAGAAATTCTTTCAGTCATGAAGCATAGCTGTGATCCTGAATCCAACAAAGCTCGTGCTGGAATGGAATTTCCATATCCATCCTTAATCATAACAACTGCTGTGGACAGCAAAACAGTGCTTGAAAAGTTACTAGGATTTGCGGATATGAAAGAACTGTGGCTAGTGGAAGGATTGTCTGTGGTACTTGAGGATGGGTGGTTAATCATGCTTGGATTGTGCGACAGATGTGTCTGGTTCTGGAGAGTGGAATTAGTAAGAATTTCTTCAAAGGGTATATCTGTTTGGTTCTGTGGTGGTTGTTGATTCGCCTTCGGATTGACTTGCTGTGGAATTGGTAACTGCTCAAAATTTGACTGTGATACAAAAGGACCAGCATGCAGGAGGGTATGATGGCCTCTTCCGCAGATCTGACAGGATCCTTTAACACAAAATCTCGCGATGTGACCTGGTGATAGACAATTGAGGCACAATGATTTCTTCTTAATCAAATCAACACGATCGGACACCTTCATTTGTGTAAACTTTTGACACTTAAACACTGAGTGTATAGACTCAGCACAGAAAGGACAGGCAAACTTATACTCGAGACTGGTATGACTGAGTGCCGGAAAATCAAACTGCTTTCTCAGTTCCCCTTGGCTTGAACTGGTTAATGAAAGATTGCAGAGCACCATACACCTTGACTTCAGGAATTCAATCAACTGCGGATATGTTGGAACCTCCTTCGAGTTGTGGTGGCATTCCCAGTGATGTAAAGTAGCAGAATCCAAACGCTGGCACAACATGTGCTGAAGAATGGTGGTCATCCCATCCGTTTCCACACCGACCTTCTGGAGCATCATCAGCGTTGTTTCAAAATCCTTCACCACTCGGTGGAGCTGTTCATAGGATTCTTCTTCCATAGGATAGACAGAGAACAACACGTCGAGGGGAGGGGCAACCCGAAGGGTAGAGGGACCCACCAACAGCAGCTTACAGTACTACCCCGCTGCCTAAAGCGCACTCCACAATCTTGTTTTGAACCCAGCACTACAGATCCGCTTTCAAAGTGGTGCACTTTTTGCTACTTAATAGCCAATCACACTCAAGGTGTTTACTTGGGGGAAGGGAAGAGGGTTCACCCGAGGTATCCAATAGATTCCCTATCACCGCACTCAACAACAGACGCAAAAGCCACAAAATAACGACACGAGCGTTTGGCTTCACTACATGCGACGGCTTGGGTGCACACAATAGCCGTTGGTTGTCCTTTTATCACACTTGATGCTTCACACGGGGAACAATTGAAGGCAAGTAAATCAACGCGCTTCTCGATCCGGCTCGTTTCGGACCAAATGTTGCAGTTTATATCGACTTATTTTAACACTTTCGGATGAATTAAGAAGCGCGGATTGACTTTCAAAACACTTTATAATGTCTTCAAAGATATGCCTTTTTATTGTACAACTTTAAAGAATCACTTAACTTGAGCTTTCGACTTAATCTTTATTTTATATTGTGGAGCTATATCCGGTCTCTTCGGTGGTTAATTTTTGACTGACTTGATCGTCAGCTGATCGGGTGTTGATCAGCTGTGCTAAAAACTGCTGATAAATTTGCTCTCAATTGGTTCGTTCTCTCTCGTTATGCTTCAGCATTATGAGACTGATTAATGTGGCTTAAATTTACGCGTTAACACACTCCTTTAAACAAAACATCAATAAAACAAGGTTTAGCATGTAAATCTACAGTAAACAATCAATATCAATGGGACTGGGAATTTACATGTAACGAACAGTATTGGCACATGTAATAACGCGATTCCCTTCTACCCATGCAGTTGCATGTAATTCTACGTAGATTTTTTTAACTGTGTACGTGCTTTACGCTTTTAACTTTAATAGCTTACTTAGAATCAACTTCTCTTCTACGTTTTTTTGCCTTTCTAACAGAAAGGTTTGGTTATCGGTCGATTTGAGAGATCATTAATTATGGGTCTTAGACATACCTTTATAGGTACCTATCGACTCAGCTCGACGAGTTCTGTTGATGTCCGTGGATTTGTATGTGCCATTTTAAAAATGTCTAGAACGTTTTTGCGAAACTGGGCTGCACAATTAAAATGATTTTAGTCTCAAAAGAATGCATTTTTTTTTCTACACAACCCTTTCAAAAACGGGAAAAAAACAAAATAGTTGAAACCGTTTTCTTTACCAAATACATATCATACTTATTATGGCATAAAAAAAAGTTGCTAGTGGCGCCTCGAAGCAGCAGCACCAGCAATCATTTATAAATTGAAGATAATCAAAATAAAAAAATAATATTTTTATTAACTCGAGAATTGAACCAAAACCCTTCAGATCCCAAGTTGCAAGCGCTATCCAATAAACCATCGGCACGCTTGATTGAAAGCGGCTCAAACTCAAATAGGTAAAAGGCATTACTAAGACGCACCGTGGTCTGGGCAGTTTCTCAGTCTGCTGGGGCAAATACGGCAACAGTGTTTATATCTTACACTTCTTGCTTTTCAATGCAGCAAATGGCGGATGGGCGTTTCCTTCAGAGTCCGCCATGCCTATAGACATTATAATTTCATTTATGAAATTATAGTGTCTAAAGCCATGCCGGGTGTCAACAAAATGCAGAGCCGTACAGGAAACTGCGTTGGGGGGGAATTTATATGAAGATCTTATGACCCTCGTTTTTTTTACTCGTGTTGAAGAATGAATTTATGTTTTTTTTTTCATTTCTACATACTCATACATAATTTAGATTCAATTTCAGATGCAGAATTCAGATTCAGTTTTCAAATTCAGGATACAGGTTTAGGAATCAGAATTCAGGATTCAAAATTCAGAATTCAAAATTCAGATTCAGAACTCATATTCAGATTCAGAATTTAGATTCAGAATTCAGATTCAGAATTCAGATTAAGAATTCAGATTCAGAATTCAGATTCAGAATTCAGATTCAGAATTCAGATTCAGAATTCAGATTCAGAATTCAGATTCAGAATTCAGATTCAGAATTCAGATTCAGAATTCAGATTCAGAATTCAGATTCAGAATTCAGATTCAGAATTCAGATTCAGAATTCAGATTCAGAATTCAGATTCAGAATTCAGATTCAGAATTCAGATTCAGAATTCAGATTCAGAATTCAGATTCAGAATTCAGATTCAGAATTCAGATTCAGAATTCAGATTCAGAATTCAGATTCAGAATTCAGATTCAGAATTCAGATTCAGAATTCAGATTCAGAATTCAGATTCAGAATTCAGATTCAGAATTCAGATTCAGAATTCAGATTCAGAATTCAGATTCAGAATTCAGATTCAGAATTCAGATTCAGAATTCAGATTCAGAATTCAGATTCAGAATTCAGATTCAGAATTCAGATTCAGAATTCAGATTCAGAATTCAGATTCAGAATTCAGATTCAGAATTCAGATTCAGATTCAGAATTCAGATTCAGAATTCAGATTCAGAATTCAGATTCAGAATTCAGATTCAGAATTCAGATTCAGAATTCAGATTCAGAATTCAGATTCAGAATTCAGATTCAGAATTCAGATTCAGAATTCAGATTCAGAATTCAGATTCAGAATTCAGATTCAGAATTCAGATTCAGAATTCAGAATCAGAATTCAGATTCAGAATTCAGATTCAGAATTCAGATTCAGAATTCAGAATCAGAATTCAGATTCAGAATTCAGATTCAGAATTTTTGTAAATTTATTTTCGGCATATCGGTGAAAAATTTAGATTCATGGAGAAAGAATATCAGAATTAAAAATTGATGAAGCTGGATGTTGCGAGGTAAAGTATGGTGTACGTTAATAAATTTTCCTTGCAAAAATGTTCTTTCGCTCTTTTCATCATCCGTAATATTTCTCCTCACTTTATCAATTTTCAATTCTGGAATTGTTTCTCCAAGAATACCAATTTGCACAGTTTTTGATAAATTTGCGATGACTTAAAGATCATTACGCATGAAAACACGATTTTGTTTTGTGAAAACTTTTTTTCACAATTTTTCTGAAATTAAGTTTGCTGCATACTTTTAGGGGTAAAACCATACTATTAAAAGTTGTAAAATCCGAAATCATAAAAAAAAATTTGGATGAAAGAAATTTCAATGTTGAAAACCGTGTGATGCAAAACAATCAAAATGAGATTTACAAGATTAAGAATTCAGATTCAGAATTCAGATTCAGAATTCAGATTCAGAATTCAGATTCAGAATTCAGATTCAGAATTCAGATTCAGAATTCAGATTCAGAATTCAGATTCAGAATTCAGATTCAGAATTCAGATTCAGAATTCAGATTCAGAATTCAGATTCAGAATTCAGATTCAGAATTCAGATTCAGAATTCAGATTCAGAATTCAGATTCAGAATTCAGATCCAGAATTCAGATTCAGAATTCATATTCAGAATTCAGATTCAGAATTCAGATTCAGAATTCCGATTCAGAATTCAGATTCAGAATTCAGATTCAGAATTCAGATTCAGAATTCAGATTCAGAATTCAGATTCAGAATTCAGATTCAGAATTCAGATTCAGAATTCAGATTCAGAATTCAGATTCAGAATTCAGATTCAGAATTTAGATTCAGAATTCAGATTCAGAATTCAGATTCAGAATTCAGATTCAGAATTCAGATTCAGAATTCAGATTCAGAATTCAGATTCAGAATTAAGATTCAGAATTCAGATTCAGAATTCAGAATTCAGATTCAGAATTCAGATTCAGAATTCAGATTCAGAACTCAGATTCAGAATTCAGATTCAGAATTCAGATTCAGAATTCAGATTCAGAATTCAGATTCAGAATTCAGATTCAGAATACAGATTTAGAATTCAAATTCAGAGTTCAGATTCAGAATTCAGATTGAGAATTCAGATTTAGAATTCTGATTAAGAATTTGGATTAAAGATCAACCTGGAATTTGAAATTGGAACTTATATTCAAATATTAGACTAAGTGTTGTAACTCAAAATTCAAACTTTAGAATCAGAATAAGATTTCAGATTTAGTTTACAGAATGAGATTAATCATTTAATAGTCATATTACTTTCCCCTCCTTTTGTGGGAATTTTTCCTCTATGCATGGTTGAGCTCTAAAAAAGGTATCATGCTAGGGCACGCGTCACGGCTATCCATCAATATTGTAGTTGGTTTTACTTATTCAGTAAAAAAAAAGCATAAAAAAACAGTAAGATTCGAACCGTGACCAGCAACGTGAAAGTTCTGGTTGCTACCACGGCACCATTTCAGCGTGTTATAAATCTTGGAAATTCTACTGTTTAAATACCATTCTTTCCATACATAAAATGAGCTCCTTACATACCAGTTCGCTTTTCCCCAAAAAAACGTATCAGGCATCATTTTTTTATATTGAGATTGGAATTTTTCGTGTTTGAATATCTGAAATCATACTTATATGATTCAGAGGGAAGGAATCTGTCATGTATATTCTATATTATTTTATATATTTCCAAATATAATTTAAACTCTGTTAGAAAGGCTCCAATCCACTGTTAAGTGTATTAAATCGGGTTTTTTATTAAAAAATCATTTTTAAAACATACACTCTTGTAATTTCTAGTTTGATTAAAAAAATTAAAAGAGGAACAATATTTCGAATCTATAAGTAAATAAAGATTCTGTGTGTGAAAATCTTTATAAGGTTTAGCATAGCATCTTAAATATTTTAAATTTAAATTCAGATCGAAAAGCGTCAATGGAATGTAGAAAACGGTTTTAATATTCTAATCTTAAAATTTCTAAATTTTTAGATAACTAGCTGACCCGGTGCGCTTTGCTACACCTTTAAAAAACCAATGATATTTTCAGAAATTATTCAAATTTTTATTGTATTTTTGGCATTATTTTGAATCAATTCATAACATAAATCAAAAGCAACCGCTATGAAATGAGACTGCAGCTAGAGTTTCGGATTGCAATACAAAGATGACTTAAACTAATATTCTGAATCTTGATCTATAAGTTCTGATTATTTTAATCTGTTTCTTTAGGCTTCGTCCTGAAAAAGGAGGGTCTCAAATTATTTTTATGCAAACAAACTAACTTATAAAATATGGTTGTTTTTGCTTAATATGTTCTGGATTTATGCTAAAAACTGATAAGAGAGCCTTCCCCTGTCCTTCCCATCATCCCCTGCTGTATGGAGGTCGTGGTCTTCAATAATCAAACCCATTTTTTTCGAGCCCAAAAATACTCTTATATCAAATATAGTTCCATTGGTTGATAAGTTACTATGTAATTAAATAATGGTTTATAAGTTTTTAAGCTTTACTACAAAATTTGCATGAAGCCCCCTCCTTTCTTCCTCTCTCTGCACTGTATTTCGTAACCAAGTACCTTTCCATGCCATATTTGTTTCCATTTGCTGGCTTCCTTTGCATAAATTGAGAACTTATGCTAACAAAATTGTATTGGGCTCACCTCCCTCCTTCTTTATACCTACTTACTGAAAGGAGGATGGTGTGTCAGATAATCATACAATCATACCAAAATGATTTTCATGCTAAGTTTTGTTCATTTCTCGGATTTATTAAAAAAAAAGGTTAAATATAAGCTTTCTTCTTCGCTTCCGATATTCCCAATTCTATCCTCCTACTGCAAGAAAGGAATTGTTTCAAATAGAAAAATATCTCGTATTGAAATACCATCCCATGCCAAATTTGGTTTTATTTTAAATTGAAAGGAAGTACCATCCCCTCTCCCATTCTCCCCATTGAATGGAGTGAGGAGAACTAAATATTTATAAAAGTATTTTGTATGAAATCAAATTTGGTTTTAATTTGCTCGATTAATTCTCGAGTTATGAAAAAAAATTGTTTGGAAGCCCCCCTTTTGCCCTTTATATCTTTCCACTGAAAAAAAAAATGGGGCTTCCATTTATAATAGAAACATTTCTCATATCCAAATACCCTCACATGCCAAATATGTTTCCATTTGCTCGATCAGCTCTCCAGTTATACTGAAAATTGTAAGAGAGACCTATCCTCCCCGTTTTCATCCTCCTCTTTGAAGGAGTGAGGGATATCAAATAAAAGCATTTCTCGTACCCAAATATCGTTCCATGCCAAATATGGTTCCATTAGCTGTTGTGGTTCTCGAGTTATGCAGTTAAAATTGTATGAAACTCCCCTCCATCTTTCCTTTCTCCCCACTGGAAGAAAGAAGGGACTTAAACAATCATTAGAACATATCTCGTTCCCAAATACCCGCCTAGACCAAATTGGGTTGCATTTGCTTTACTAGTTTTTGATTTATGTAATTAATTATAAGAGGCCCCCTCTCCCTTTTGACTGGAAAGAGGGAGGAGCCTCAAATAATCATTGAAATATTTTTCGTATCCAAATACCTTCCCATGCCAAATTCCAATATCTTGATAAGTTTTCGAGTTATATGAAAAATTGTAAGGTGGCCCCCATCCCCCCTTCCTATGACCCCACCGAGAGGAGAGATGGGTACCTAATATTCCCAGTAATATTCCTCGTTCCCAAATACTACCCCATGCCAAATTTGATACTATTACCTGATTGGTTCTCGAGCTATGCAAAAAAATGTCTTTTGTTTGGAAGGTCCCTCCCTTCTTCATGAGAAAATCAAAAATTGTAAATGAGGCCCCTCCCCACTTTCTATCTGCTTACTGGAAGGAGGGAGGTGTACCAAATATTCATAGAACTATTTATCGTACCCAAATACCCTTCCGAGTCAAATTTAGCTCCATTTACTTGAAAAGTTTTCAAGTTAGGTAATAAATAGGGTTTGAAGGCCCCTCCCTCCTTCCTGTATTTCCAATGGAAGGAGGGAGGGTTCTGAAATAATCATGAAACTATTTCTTGTATTCCACTACCCTCCAATGCAAAATTTTGATCGATTAGCTAGAATAGTTCTCCAGTTATGTAGAAAATTCTAAGGTTGGCCCCTCCCACTCCTTCATATCTCCCCTCTGGAAAGAAGGAGGGGTACCAAATATTCTTATAAACATTTCTCGTACCCAAGAACCCATCCAGTTTGGTATGATTTGATTAATAAGTTCAAGAGCTATGAAGACTTATTACTTTTATTTGAGAGACCCCCTCCCCCCTTCCTGTTAGGAGCAGGGGTTCCAAACCATAATAGAAACCTTCCCCGGCCTCCAATACCCCCACCTCATGGCCGTAGGAACGGGGGGGGTTTTGGGGGTTAAACACCCCCCATGAGGATCCAAAACGGCAAGCGAGGTATTCTACTCTACACTCAAAATTTTAAATTCAGAACCAAATTATGATAATAGAGTAAGGCCAATCAAGAGTAACAATCTAGACTAAAAACTTATGCCAAAACCTCAAAAACTCATCTCAAGTCCAAAATTCTGCTACACTTTTTCAAAATTTTCTCACTTGTTCATCGAAATTCAGGTCTGAATATAAAATTTTGAATTAAATTAAACCCATTTTAAAGGGTCTGATTCCATAACTCCCAAAACCAAAATTGTATTTCTTTTCTCGTATTTCCGATTCTGTATCCAGTTCGGGATTCTTGATATTCAGTTCCAATAAAAATAAGAAATTAGAATTTAAAAGCTTCTTCGAAATCTTGATTCAGATTTGGTGAATTCCGTATCAAATTTGAATCATGTTTTTCGAGATAATCGAGATCGAGTTCTCAGACCGAATTCTTATACAAAATTCTTTTTTTTTTTTTAAGTAGGTACTTTTTAAACGACTGATGATTATTATTCTTTTTTAATTTAAATTGGCATTTCAGTCAAAAGGAAGCAAATACTAAAATTTACAATTTGCCCGACGTTTCGGCCTTTGGTCTTGGCCTTCCTCAAGGGTTATATTGCATACAGTATAATGCAATATAACCCTTGAGGAAGGCCAAGACCAAAGGCCGAAACGTCGGGCAAATTGTAAATTTTAGTATTTGCTTCCTTTTGACTGAAATGCCAATTTAAATTAAAAAAGTATACAAAATTCTAAAATTTAAAGCTTCGAAATGGCAATCCAAAATTGAAAAATCAGATTCAGATCATTGTAAATTCATATTTTAATTCAAATTCATTATTCAGATTAACAAAAAATAATTTGAACAGTGAATTAAGATTAAATCTGAACCACACAACTTAATTAATAGATTCATGAATGAGGGCTCTAAAACTTGGCTCATAAAATTCTGATCTGGAATAAGATTCGGAAATCGTAATCTTTGTACATTTCAGAAATCGTTTTGAAATTTGGCTACAGATTCAAAGCGTATTTTTTTAATTCAGATTCAGAATGCAGATTCCAAGTTGAAAAAAAGATCAGGCTTGTTGAGGAATTCAAGAGATCACCATTTTTAAAAAATTGTGGACCAAATTCAAGATATCTCGTTTTTTCGCTTGCCAACAGTGTGCTATACTTCAAAGTATTTATAACTCGAATGGACTTAATTGAGGTGTTAAAACTTTATTCAACAAAATTGAACACAACATTTGCAGTAACTTAAAAAAGCTAAATTTGTAGAATTTTGTCTAGAAGTTTCTGAGATATAGAATGTCGAATTTCGGTGTTTCTCGTCATACATTTTTTCGGTCCTTTATGTGTTAAGATTTCTTGTCCATTCAATTACAAGATTTCAATTTTTTTAACAAAATTAGTTTGTGAACACAATTCAGCTGAAAATCACAAATAAAAAGTAAAATTCGAGTCTTCTTGATCTAAAAAATTTGCACAAAATTCTATATTTTCTCAATGTATTGTTTAACAAGCGAACAAGCGAAAAACAAGAGATATTTTGAATTTGGTTCACAATATGTTAATATTGCAGTTTTTTCAAAGCCATATTTTATACTAAAACCATTCATTTGATTCAAGTTTGCATCAAGGTTGCCGAAAAAAAATTCCGTGTTTTTGAGAAAAAAAAATCTGACTTTCTGTGATTTTATCCAAAAATTCTGTGATGGTTTTCTGTGATGCTATTTCCTTTAATTTCATTGGAAGTTCATGATATTTAAATGAGGTCTTTTCAACATTTTAGTTAGGTAAAATCAATTAACATTACCAACTTTATCATACTTTTCAAATTTAAAGGAAGAAATCTAAATTTTATATCGGCCAAAAAAATTAAAATTTTTGAAATCCATTCAAAATTCAAAAATTCTGTGAAATCTGTGAATATTTCAAAATTCTGTGTCGGTGACACAGATTTTGTAACGAAAATTTGCTCAAAATTCTGTGAAATTACAGATTTTTCTGTGATTTTGGCAACCTTGGTTTGCATCGAGAAATTTGCGCCAAAAAATCGGATAATTTTTAATTGTACTTGTTTTCAAATTTATTGAATTTGCAAAATAGTTTAAAAGATTAGGCTTGTTTGATTCGAGTCAAGAATAAGTTTGTTTGAGAAATGGAAGACTCGACTAGAAAAAGCTTATTTTATGTCCAAATCAACTAAGTTTGATCTACCAAACTCTTAAAAAAATTCAAAGATTTCAACCATCGATGACAACGAATTTAGCTCACCTTTTGGGTTAAGGATCAATTTTCTAAAGTTACGATTTAATTACGAAAAATTTTAATGTTTACGTACTTAAAAATTGATATTCATATAGTAACAAACACAATTTATTTTAATTTTTTTGTACTCGTGCATTGTTGCCCAAAACATCTAGGTAAAAAGTCAGTCACCAAAACCCCCCCCATGAGTAGGTTGTTCCTACGGCCCTGCCCCACCTGCCAAGTTTCACGCAAATCGGCTCTGTAGCTTCCGAGTCTATAGGGAACAGACAGACAGACAGACAGACAGACAGAAATTCATTTTTATATACAGTGAGCGAAATAAGAATAGCACCACTATGTGTTTTGGTTGTTAAAGTATGAATGATTGAAAATTACGAAAGTTTTCTACCACAGTTTGTTCTGAATTGTTTAACGGATAAATCAAGCATAAGTTTGCTTTTTTTGGACGTAGCAATTGGCGTTGAGGATCAAAAATGTGAAAAAAGGGTGCGAAATAAGAATAGCACCACTTGAATTTTTCAACAAAAAAAAATATTTTTGAAAATTTACTGTGTTTAAGTGAATAATAATGCTTCTACGAATTATTTGAAAAGATTACTGCATTTTATTTAGTTTTCCAGAATTTCAAAAGTTTTCAAAGGTATTAAAAGGGGGTTTAAGAGATGCTCCTCTAGCGTTAAGGAATTTGATATTTTAGGCGTAATTCTTTATCAAACTACTTAATTCGTTCATTAAAATGACGTGAAATGATGAAACAAACATTTGGGACTAATTTTGAATCAGAAAAAAGTAGGTTGGAAATCAAAAACTTTCATTTTGTTCAGTAAACCACACTTTTTCAAGTTTCAAGTCATAGATGGCAGCACTATCTTGCAGTTAAAACCAAATTAAGTCTCAATATTGAATTCACAGGTTTATTTAGGCCCATATTCATCATTTTGAGGTGTTTTTTCATCACAGTTTTGTGGAAGTTCACACTGCAGAATGCTTTTCCGGATTTGCAAAAGAATCACCAACACAAGAATATACAACCGCCAAAATTCCTGCCCATCTTAACTTGCATTCATATTGCATTGCATATTCAATTGCAAATCATACTAATAATACTGCTAGCCGTCTGGTCCATCAAGATCCATCGCAAAGTATAACTTTTTTTCTGATAATCGGTCCAAAAAATTCACTTTCAGTGACCTTGATGCAATTCAATTTTTTTTAGATTTAGTGATCTTAGAATTTCCAAAGCGTTCACACGGTACATGTTTTTATTTCTTAACCAAAATCATCGAGCACTCCCTAATTAATCCCGGATATGCGAAAATGGGTATGAATTTGGTTCAATGGCAAGATAGTGCTGCCATCTATGACTTAAAACTAGAGAAATAGTGTTTGATTATTAAAACACATTAGTATTTTTAAATTCCAACCTGCTTTTTGCAGCTTAAAATCTTTGTTTCATCATTTAACATTATACTCATGAATGTGAATGAAGAAATCAAGCAGTTTGATGAAGTTTTATTGCTCAAATATCAAATTCCTTAATGCAAGAGGAGCATCTTATAAAACCCCCTTTTAATACCTTTGAAAACTTTTGAAATTCTGGAAAACTCCATAAAATGCAGTTATCTTTTCAAATAATTCGTAGAAGCATTATGATTTACTTTAACACAGTAAATTTTTAAAAATAATCTTGTTTTTGTTGAAAAACTCAAGTGGTGCTATTCTTATTTCGCACCCTTTTTTCACATTTTTGGTCCTCAACGCCAATTGCTACGTCCAAAAAAAGTAAACTTATGCTTGATTTATCCATTAAGCAATTCAGAACAAATTGTGAAAGAAAACTTTCGTAATTTTCAACCATTCATATTTTAACAAGCAAAAAACATAGTGGTGCTATTCTTATTTCGCTCACTGTATAAAGATTTTAATTTACATTTTTTTTTTCATTTTCAATTGCACAGTTGATTAAAAAATCCTCTGTTATATCTTTAATTTTAGATATGAATTTTCAATTAGGATGACGGAATCCATTTTGAACTTTAAAGAACTTTTCAAAACGCATTGATGACAAATGAAAAAGAGAACATTTAATTCTATTTCAAGAATGCCAGTGACCATAGTCAGAAATAAAATTCTTTTTTATATTCAAATTCTTTTAGCTTTTAAAATAGTTAAATGGCTTAGAAAGTTCGTTTTTTATTGATGTTTACATTCCATGAGTTCGGAGCTGATAAAAAAAGTAATCTAAAAGTTTTGATGTCAAAATTGAAAGTACAAAGCAAATACTATTTTAGTTAACATTGCACATTAACATGATGCTTTAAAGTTGCTTCTTCGAATCGTTTATTGCACTTTTCATTTTTTAATGGTCGATTTCAAAAGATGATTTAGAGTAAATAAAATAAGTGAAACGTTCATAAATTTTCAAGCGCATTAATAGATAAAAAATTCATGCTCTGAATATTTTTACGCCGTCATATGAATTGTTGGGTACTGGAATGCACAAAAGCAAGAAACGTAGTTTTTTTTTTGTTGAAAATTAAGATTTATAGGCTTCCAAGAAGGTTATGCATTTGAAGTTGAGAAAGGTTTTTTTTATTAAATATTTAACAAAAAACTAATAGATCGACTAAAAACTTCGGAAATTTTTTTTGAAAATAGTATTTGGAAAATTGTTTTGAAAATTAAAAAAGAATGTTGATTCTTTTTTCGGCCTTATCGGTTAAGTTTATGTTCGTTAATAAGAACATTCCAAGATAATGAAAATGAAAATTTGTTCCATGGAGGTCAAATTAATGATATGTAATGCTTCTAATCATACTCTACTCGCTCATTTTTCATATCTTTTCATTTCTTCTTACTTTCTATGTGCCTGTAGTTTTTATAATTTTGAAATTTTCTTTTTTAAGAACATAACTAAACCTTAATATGAAGATGAAAAAGTTAAGTTTTTAACAGAAACAGAAACAGAAAAGAAAAAAAATCATCCTGAATTTCATTGTTATACTTAAAGCTTAGTTCTTTTAGAAATGGGACACTTTCATTTGCTAATAGCTCGTTTACTAGATATCGGATATTCAAAATTTGGACAGCGTTTTGTTGCCTGTAAAAAGTACTATTCGACCTATTTTTTTCAAAATTTTAAATTGACGCGTTTTTGAATTATGTTCGATGCAAGAGAAAAAGAAAAAAATAATTTTGCACAGTTTCCATTAAAATTCGTCATTATCCAATTGTTAGCTGACAAAACCGTTGATTATTCAAAGAATTACTGAGTTTTTGTGGTGAATAAGTATGTAAACACTGTCAATAATGTCCACAAAGTTCAAATCAAGCATTGGAGTGAAGCACAAGATCGGCAACTACGGTTGAGGGTAATCTGGGAAGTCAAGTCTCATACTAGTATTTTTAATTTTCAAAAAACGAAAAACTAAGGGTAGATCGCTGAAATGTCTAAAACAATTTTCTCCGATAAGCTGAAAGTGTTGCCTAATGATAACTCATTCAAACCCAACCTCAAACAACCATTTTTTGCTAGTTCCAGAGCTCGTAAGCTGTATAGCCGGTACCGAAGCTATGGGACAGATGATTTCTGATGAACGACAAAACTTATGAAATACCCTATTTTAAATAAATTCCAGCGTTTGAATCCTAACCATGTCTGCTCGTTGCAAGATCCCGAGTATATTAAAGTATGTATTTGCTGGTTATTCTGTATCAAATTATAATGATTTGCTAGAATTCTTCTCCTGCGAAAAAAAAACAAAAATTTTCAAAACGAAACTTTGGTTTTCGCTGTTATTAAAAGCCAAAAAAGAGTAATCTTGTATGTTCCACCCGCAACCTACGATTTATACTAACCGATTTTATCTTATTATAACATCTTATGATGGTTTTACTTCGTTATTGTCAGATTTTTCCAGGAGAAATTCCATTAAAAACGTTCAAAAATGTGGTCGAAAATAATCAAATTTGTTCATATCGAAACTACTGTATCCACTAAAATGCTTCCAGTTTCTTTTAAAAGAGAAGTATTGGATCAAAAAGTATCAGAAATTGAAGAAGGAGGGTGAAGCCATCTAAAATATAGATTTGACGAAGTATAAGTTGGAAAAACTGATCAATACCATGACTGAAAAAAGTGTGCGCCGGCCAATGGGAGATACCAAGAATAAAACAGAAATTTCTCTAAGAAAAAACTATAAATAATTTTTTTGAAATTTTTTCATGGAATATCATAACATTACCTTCATTTTCTTCAAAGAAAGTATTTCGATCAAACGAATGGTTTTTGAGATACACGCATTCGTAACTGTCCCATTTCTAAAAGAACTACGCTTTAATTCAATTCAGGAATAGTATTTTGATGATAATGATGATTGATTATCTTAAAATTAAAATTCTGAATTTTTTGTGAGTTTTGGAAAAAATAAGTATTTCTGACATTACTGAAGAAATTTTTAAAAAGGTTTTATTTAATTTAACAAATTTCTTGATATCTATCTGCAAAAAGTTATGAGGCCCTCAAAGCCAAAGGGTTATTAAGTGACAAAATGGTCGATTTTTAGGTAATTATGCCAAACGATTTTTCATATTAAAACCATGTTTGATAATATTTTCGGATTTATAGATTTTTTTACATACTCATTAAAAATTAAAAAAAAAAACATTCAAATTCTCGAAAGTATATGGAAAAAGGCCAAAAAAAATAATTTCAAAACGTGATTTCTCGTTATTTGCTTGTATGTACTTCTACCATTTTGGCTCATTTGATTTTTGCATTAACCCTCATCCGCATTAGAGTGTCATTTTGACACTATTGCAAGTTTGAATGTTTTTAACTTTTTTCAGAAGCTTCAAAAAAGAAAAATTTCTTCGGGGACCCTAAATGAATTCAAAAGTTCTTTAATATTGCATCTTTACTTTATTTATGGACGAACCCTGGAAGCCTGGACAAAAAAACTTCCTTTTCCGACTTAGAGTGTCATTTTGACACTCCAAAAGTAAAATCTATCTAATTCGAACTCTAACTTATATCAATAGAACCTTGTAATGTCAGTAAAATATGTTTAGAGCATTATATATAGCTAAAGCTTCTAGTTTTCTCGTTATTCAGCATGAAAGAAAAAAAAATCCGAAAAAGCATGCCTCAGGAAAAGTGCTGTAGTTCAAATATTACACGTCTAAAAAATATTTGCTTATGAAAGCTGAAGTTAATCATGAAGCCATCATCATGAAGCCAAGAAATATGTTTTAAATTTTTTTTAATGAAATGGTCACAAAAAGTTCAAAAAAGTGATCTGAAAAACCTACTTTTCATTCGATTGCTAGTAAAATCTGTTGAGCGGCGGTAGAGCTTTTGAAAAAATATCATTACAAATTTTATTCTAATTCTGACATTTTGCTTTTACTAGGTGGTTAAAAAAGGGAAGAAAGTTATTCAACGACCATCGTTGTGTAGGTACTTAAAACATTTCTCTTTATTTTCAAGTATAAGTTCGAACGATTAAATGAGAGGTAATAAAAATAGATGTTAGAAAATTCAAATCCTAAGCCAACCACTAAATGGTAGGTAATAAAATTGTAAAGTTTTGTGGTCGATAAGCTGCCGTGAAAATCTGCAGGTGCTGGATTACACTATTTGCTATCACCACAAACAACACCACTTTGGATGCATAATTTGATTACATTCAATAGAATTTCTGCGACCATCCATAAGCGTTTTCGTTCCCTCACCGATCAATCGACATTCCCGAAGCTAATCAGCGTAATAAAATGTTCGATTTCAAAAGGCTCATCAAGCGGTAGAACTGATTGATGGTGCTCTTTAATTTTGTTTATTGGGACAATTTTAAACAAAACCAAGCACGATTAGGTTGGTGTGGAATTAATCCGTTTAAAGCTTAGTTCTTTTAGAAATGGGACACTTTCATTTGCTAATAGCTCGTTAACTAGTTATTGAATATTGAAAATTTTGACAGCATTTTGTTGCCTGTAAAAAGTACTATTCGTCCTATTTTTTTCAAAATTTAAAATTTACGCGTTTTTGAGATATGTACGATGCAAGAGAAAAAGAAAAAAATAATTTTGCACAGTTTCCTTGAAAATACGTCATTATCAAATTGATAGCTGACAACACCGTTGATTATTCAAAGAATTACTGAGTTTTTGTGGTGGATAAGTATGCAAACACTGTCAATAATGTCCACAAAGTTAAAATCAAGCATTGGAGAGAAGCACATGATCGGCAACAACGGTTAAGGATCATCAAGGAAGTCAAGTCTCATACCAGCATTTTTAATTTTCAATAAACGAAAAACTTAGGGTAGATCGCTGAAATGTCCAAAACAATTTTCTCCGATAAGCTGAAAGTGTTGCCTAGTGATGACTCATTGAAATCCAACCTCAAACAACCATTTTTTGATAGTTCCAAAACTCTTAAGCTGTAAAACCGGTACCGAAAAAAAAACGTTCAAAAATGTGGTCAAAAATAATATAATTTGATCATTTCGAAACAACTGTATCCACTAAAATGCTTCCAGTTTCCAGTTTCCAGAGAAGTATTGGACCAAAAAGTATCAGAAATTGAAGAAGGAGGGTGAAGCTACCTAAAATATAGATTTTACGAAGTATAAGTTGGAGAAACTGATCAATACCATGGCTGAAAAAAGTGTGCGCCGGCCAATGGGAGATACCAAGAATAAAGTAGAAATTTCTTTAGCAAAAAACGGTAAATATTTTTTTTCAAATTTTTTCATGAAAGATAATAACATTACCTTCTTTTTCTTCATAGAAAGTATTTCGTTCAAACGAATGGTTTTTTAGATACAGGCATTCGTAACTGTCCCATTTCTAAAAGAACTAAGCTTTAGTATATTTGTTACATTTGATATTCATATTTCGATGTAAATAATCTGGTCTGATGCAAAGTAAATACTTATTATAGATTTTAGATAAAAATGTGTATTTATTTTTAAATCATAAGTTCTTCTCAAATACATAAAAAAACCCAAATAAACTGCTACCTGTCCATATTTAATGATTCAATTTGTGAGCAAACAGACAACAGTGAGTTCCTTTCCCTTTTGCCGATATACTTCCGACAAACCGAAAAATCCCCGAAGAACAAATTTAAATTCAAACAGACGGAGGAAAGAGTTATTCACTTAACTGGTAGGATTTGTTATTGTTTTCCATGAAGGGATCGGATAGGAGCGAAAGTAAACATTTCTCCAAAAAGCGCAAACGTTCGACAATATTATCGGAGGAGCTGCTTACAGAGCTGAATGAAATATTCTCTCGTCGTCGTCGTCGGTCGGACAAATATTGAGAAAGAAAAACGAAACTCTGGACAAAATCAATAACAGAAGCAACACAAGTAAACATCATTCGGAATCGGGCTAGCGAAATTGACTTTTCCCCGAAACGGAAAATTTCAAATATCCAAACCAGTGCCATTGCATTCCGGCAGACTCAAACAAACTGGCTGAGGCTGACTGACTGACAGTCAGAGCTGGAGCGCCTGAATGGGTTGGTATCGGGGATTCGCACGGAAATTTTATTGTTTTGGGTTGTAACTGAATGGATGTTGTCCTTTTTCGTTGGCCTGTCTTCTGAACGGATGCTGTCTAACTGTTTTATAGTTTCTAGATTATTTTTATGTTCATTGACCTAGTCAGATTGGTGTCATTGAAATGATAACGGATTATTGCGATAGAGTAATGGAATTTTCAGTAAGTAGAGTGACAGTTGATTCCATATTCAGTAAATTTTCAGTTTTTTATGGTACCTATCCATATCTGAAGTAATCGAGTGATAAAGGTTATTTTACTTGTGATCAAAAACTAAGGGCGGATTTCTTTACAAGAAATCGTTTCATATGAATACAGCAAATTAATGATCAAGTTTGGTACTGTTACAAACATTCAGTTAACCTTCCAAAGCTGTTCGGGTCAATATGACCTGAAGCAAAAAATTGATTTTCAAAACCTTCCTGGGGAATCCTTAAATACATAATATTTTGAACCAGGTAACTTCCTGTGTCCACCAAAAATGCTCCCCCTAAAAAATCCGTAAAAATGCTGTTTGAGTCATATGACCCAAGAGTTCACAAACCTTCTCCTGGCCGCAAATATTGACCGGTTTCGTTGATTTTTAATTCACTGTATGGAAAATTTATCCTGGTTTCTCATTGTCAAAATGTTTTATCACATTATCGGTAACTGATTCAGAATGAAAAAAAAGTCTCGAATAAGAGCTCTTTTTAAAATGCTTTTAACTTCTGATATATTTCATATATTGTGCTGGTATTATAATATTTTTAATGGTCAAGAATAAATCTATCCATGGATGTATAAATATTTTGAGGCCCAAAGGAAGTTTTTGCGGCTATTCCGGAACTTCCGGTAGAAAAAAAACTTACTTCAAAAAGTCACCCAGTTTTGGCTTTGCATTTCTGTTTATCGTTTACCAATGATCCGATTTTCTAAATTCCAATTTTAGTTTTTTTCGTTAATGTGATTATCATTTTCATAGAACATGCTTGGTTTCTCATAGATCCCAGTTCTTTAGTATATTGTAATAAAAACTCACATCTTTTTTGTCATTTTCCAACTCCCTTCGTGTTGGTGGGTTTAAAGGATTTTGCCGTCATTGTTTCTTAAAAATTTTGAATCAAATTGGCAACTTTTTATATACCTAGAGATTTATTAGAATCTACTCTTTCGATTGATATACGTTTTGCTTAGAAGTTCAAAATTTTTTTAGCATCGTTTTTCTAATTTACTGTAAGTTGTCAGATTTCAACTAGTTTGGCACATATTTTCAGCAAGTTGGTGTACAAATCTTGCGCCCCTCGGTCGCTGCAAGAGAAACGAAATCCTTAAACTCTCTTTTTTAACACGATCATTGCCACGCTCATTTTGGTAGTTTTTATAGCCGGGCTCAAACTAATTCTTGGGGCGACAAAATAAATAACGAGAGCCCCAGGTTTGCAACGTGTGGCTAAACTGAGCGGCTAAATGGAGTAAAAGAGCGTCACACGTTTTTTGATGTGACGGGGCCCCCCAGGAAATACACTCGTCACCCAAATATGGGTGCCATGGCGACAAACGTGTTAAAACGCGTGGCTAAACTGAGCGGTTATCTTTAGAAAGAGAGCGTCATACGTTTTTTATGTGACGGCCCCCCTCCCCACCATTCCATTCACAAAAGATCGCAGATTTATAATTTTAATTGTTTATCAAAAATCTTTTTTTTTAATTATTTGAATTCATAGGCAGTTGTATTTCAGTTGATTTTGCTAGTTTTGATTCATGAATAAACTGAATTTGATTTCGGAAACAATTTTTAAATTAACTGGAACCAAATTTAACATTTGAGTTATGCTACTAAGAGTAAAACTTTCGCGTAGCTAAGAGTAGCACATATTCATCAGAAAGATGAAGAAGCAGGTAATGTAAGAAACCTTGAAAAATCTACTAAATTTTTTTTTCAAAAGTCGCGATTAAAAAAACAATTTATGTTAAAGAACTTATGAGTGAATAGTCAAATTAATAGTTAGAATATATATTTTAAAAGTTTTTTTTAATTAAATCAAATAAAATCATGAAAAAAACAACCCCCCCCCCCCATGAGCTTTATGTCGATTTCAGTAAACCCTGTCTAAAGGAAGACTTGGACACTTAGGGATTTTTAATATTTCAAAACGCCATAAATAACCATTATTATTTTTTTTAAATACAATAATTACAAGAAAAAAAAAACTGAAAAAAAACAATGCAACAAAAATTTAAAAAAACTGACACCAAGACAGAAAAAACAATAAATTATTATTTAAGTGATTAACGTCAGAAACTCGGTGTTTTGTTGTAAGGCTATGATCATTTAGAATCCGGGCAGTTACAAATGTGTGTATTTTAAAAACTGTTCATTTGATTGAATAATTTTCTATGAAGGAAATGAAGGTTTTTATAATCTTGATTTATCATAAAATCTCTTTTTTATCTTTGCACACTTTTTTCAGTCAGTTATTGTTCTATTTTTACCACAAAAGCAAAACCTTTGCAAAACCATGATATTTTACACAAATTCCCCTGGAAAAATCAATTGAAATCTGGTTGGAATCTTTTCATGATAAGGTAGGCTTGCCAGATACTTTCAGAAAAAAGCGGGACATTTAACGACAAAAAAGCGGGACACAGTCGAAAAAAGCGGGACATTTAAAAAACTATTAAAAAAAAAAGCTTAATTGTATTGCCGAACTTATTCGTATACCATCAGCAAAAGTTATTCATATTAAGCACACTAAGGTTTTTTTTTAACGCGGATTGATTTTGTTCACTTTTCCTTACATGACTTGTATTTACACGGTTTTTTGCAATAAACACGGTTAATTTTCACAGTTTTTGCAAATTAACACGTTATATGAGAGAAATATTTCAAGTCCTACGCGTAAACGGTTGATTTTATATCGCGTAAAAAACCTTTGTGGAATAACGAATATATTTCAAATTTGTTTCAAAAATTTAAAAACTCAAGAAAACTTCCATCATTTTATACTTTGACAACTGAGTCAAAAAATAGTGAGTTATGATAAAAGGACATTTAACTAAGATTCTATCAAAAAATTAGGATATATTATTTGAATCATTTGATCATTTGGAAGCATCTTAAAAAATATTTCCTTTTTATCAAATTTATTAACATTGCATTGGATGAACAAGCTCCAAAACCCTTAACTGAAAAGAAACTTTCTGTAACTTTAGGGTTGTTAGATATTGTCTTATGTGAACGAACTCTGAAAAATTGATGCTTATTTTGAGAAAAAAGACGTATTCCAATTTTTTTCTTGTGTTGTGTTGCTTATTTTGAGAAAAAAGACGTTTTCGCAAGATTTTTTAGGTTGAACCAATGAATTGAAATTGAAGATAAAGTTAGATTTTTACAGTGTAAGTCAGTGAACTTTGTAAAAGTTTTCCATGAAAAATGCGGGAAATTTTGAGGGAAAAGCGGGACAGCGGGACATTTAACAATAAAGCGGGACATGTCCCGCTTTTGCGGGACGGATGGCAACCCTATGATAAGGTATCTCGAGAAATTTGACCACTTAAATTCGGTTTCACCATAAATTTCTTTGTCCATCAGAACACATCTGTCACATTGCGTAAAACCGGTTGCACAGATTGCGATCCAAGGATCTGCTTATTTTTAGTTATTTTCTGGGTGTCTACTAGACAGGCAACACTTTTTGCCTGCCACAAACGGATTTACTGCATAGTTAAAGGGTCTGCATTAAGTTATTTCCAATAACCATTGACTTTTTTACCATATTTGAGATCAAGGGTTCCACTACGATGCTTGGTTTGAACTTCGTGAGCATCCTAGAGTGGCTCTTTATGCTTCTTAATCATTCTCAACCAAAATCAAAAGTTCATGAGTTTTCAAGTCGAAAATGAAGAATTTCATTGATTGTGATTGGTGATTGTGCAAAATTATTGTTATCCCATCTTTTTGCATCGTAAATATCTCATACACACGGTAACTTTAAAATCTGATGAAAAATAGGCAAGATAGTCTTTTTCATTACGAGGAAGAATGACCTTAACGGGTTAAACTTCTATCAAATAAAAAAAAAAGTCTTTTTCATTATCAACACAACACTGCCAAATTTTTTTATATTCGAACCTTAGGAATTTTACTATCACTGAAATGAAGTGGCTGGATTATAAATAATCATAGCCTTATGACATTTAAAATTGGTTCCTGTCTTTGCTTGACGATTTTAAAACGAGAAGATGCTACTTCTCTTTTTGCTTCAAATATTTCAAAAGCCCACCCTAGTTTAAGATTGAGTTTAAGTTAAATGTAGTTTCTATCGAATTGTAATTACCAAATTTTAAAATCTTATTTCAGGAAAACCTAACCAGAAAGTCGATTTCTTGGAAAATATCCATGTCCAATGTCTATGTCATTTGGCACCAAATTGAAAATTTCAATACTCTCGATTTACGATATTCCCCCCTTTAGGTGATTTATTAAAGTCAAAAAAATGGTACTTCCGAGTGTTTTGAGGTACCTCAAAAGCATTTTTGCTAGTAAGAGTACAAAACTTCAATTCCAATGCCCGCTGTTAGCGCAAAATGACTTTTTACAAAGTCTCAGATATCACTTGTATTAGACCACACACAATCATTGTTCACAAATCTACAGAAGGGTTCTTTTTTATCTCTCTGCCTATGTAAATCCTTTTCGGTAAAGCCGAGCACCCTCAAAATGCCATCGATTCTTTAAAAACGCCGACGCTAGGATTCCACAACAAACAAAAAAATATCGTTACTAAAACGTGAACCCATTTGTAGGATGCGAGTAACAACGATTGTCGATGGGCACAGAGGCACAAGGATGAAATAAAAATATCATAAAATAAAAATGGCCTCATCCAGCCACCGGTGAGTATTTGTAGGGTTGCATCGTGGCATCGCGTCAACACTTTCCGCCAACCATTTTTATGGTTTTTATGACACAAAATCAGCTCCTCTCTTCAAATGCGAGGGTGTTGTATATCAAGGTATACACAAAGGGATTGTCCCTAAGCTAAGTCCCAGGTCCGTTTTGGGTCGGAAATAGAGGCTTTATGAATGGACCAATAAAAAAAAAGTTCAATCGCTGCGCCTGGTCGAATTCCGGCAAAGCCCTAAAGAAGAGACAGAAAAATTGAGAAAAGAGAAGTTACCGCCTATCTTCAAATACCAACACTTTTGCCTACGGAACAGTAAATTTTCCGAATTTATTGACAATCCTTCTCCGGGTTTTGGTCAGCCGAATGGGTGGATCCCAAAGGGCTTGGAATGGAATTTCAAAAATCTATACCGTAGAACCAACTAATAGCATGTTCCGTTCGAACATGGTCGGTCATCCAGACTAGGTCGCCGGATCGATAGATGTTAGCTTTTTGTTGCCATCTTCCGACACTCGTTGCCGGACCACCGATATCAATAAACCACTGAGATTTATGAACCCCCAAATGTTGAGGTATCTAGCGAGTTTCTGGCTCAAACATTTGGATGTTAATACGTCACATGGAAACTATCCAGCCAGCCTCTTTCACCCGAAAACGATGAACTAGGCATAATAATCGCGCCTAATAATGGCCCGCTGGATTGGCTCGTTACTCCCACGCGTAATGGCGGGGGTCCATAACACATGATGAAATTCCTCGGCGAAAGAATTCCATCAATTATGAAAAAAATGATGACGATTATTTTGTCAATTTTTAAAACTGAAGTATTTCCAATATATTTTCCAAACCCTCAGAATTTAAAACATGTGTAAAAAAGACTAACAAAATTAAAAATAATATCCATTTAACACTGAAAGCAATTATATTCTTTCAAAGCAATTGAAGTCAACTATTCCTTCTTTATATTTTAATAAAAAAAGAAAGAAAGGTTAACAAAAATCAGTTCCAGTGTGTTCCACAGCTTTGAAAAGTTACGATACTTTCCCAGAAACAAACCGTCCAGTATTTTGTCTTGCGTTCATAGGAAAAGACGTAGATGAGGTAAGGCAAAAACTATTTGAAAAACAATTTGACCTACAAAAGATGCATCCACCTGTTTTGAGAAACTGTTTTTATGTCTTGAGAAATCTTGCATTTTCCAATAAAAAAAAACAGCTGCCTGGGGTATTTTGAGCCTTGTTTTTGCTCAATAACTTCTTTGGTATACAAGATAAAATATAAATGATAGATGGTATGATTCTCTACGTTTCCCTCGTATCATATGCAAATATTGTTGTCAAATCTGGAAGAACATAAATTTAAAAACATAAAAACATTTATGTTTTGGGAATCACTAAATGAAAATCGCAAATCAACTATCAGAATGTTTCTATGAGGAAAATAAAATGAAAATTGTCTATTGGCTTGAATTGGATGATAAGCTGAAGAAGTACATACTTCCAAACCAAATAGTATAAAATTTTAGTAAGATCAGTTCAAAAAGTTAAAGTATAAATTAAAATCAAAGACTTTTTCAAAATGGATATTAAATAGAGGCGACAGTGTTGTATTCATAATAAACAAAATCTCGTAAAAACTCTTCTAAACCTTTGGGGATACTAGAAATCGACTAAAAATGCCATTATATATCAAATAGTTCGTATAAACCTTTTTATTTACATGTACTCAGTAAATTTTGAGAAAAACACTTGATCCCGTAAAAACCAAAAGTGATAATACTTCGCACTCTGTTTCGGTCCTCAACTGGATCATCAGAAAAAGGTAAGTAAATTTATGCTTGAGTTATCCGTTGAACAATTTAAAACCAATTGTAGAAGAAAGTTTTAACAAAGATGAAATTAATAACGACAGTCCAAGAAATAACTACTATTATTTCTAAACTGGATCCTGCTAAAGCTGCTGGAGCTGACGGCTTCCCGGTATCTGCCCTTCAAATCTTTCACAAGGAGTTAGCCCCTATCCTCTCGTCGTCTTTCAACGATAGCGTGTGTTTAGGTCAGTATCCCGAATCTTTAAAACTTGCTGTTGTTCGTCCAATCTTCAAATCTGGTGATCCGAAAGAACTCAATAGCTATCGACCGATTTCTGTTTTATCTGCGTTCAGTAAAGTTTATGAGAAACTTATTGCTACAAGACTGCACGAATTTCTCGAAGGCGAAGGCTTCCTGTATGAGCAGCAACATGGATTTCGGAAAGGTGGCTCTACGGAGATAGCTGTCCTAGAATTTGTGAATAGTGTGTCACACAACTTAGACAGGAAGAAGGAGATACCGGCTACCTTGTTCCTGGATCTTTCGAAGGCCTTCGATACAATAGATCATTGTCTGCTATTGAAAAAATTAGAATCGTACGGTATAAGAGGAGTAGTCAACGATTTAATGAGAAGCTATCTGCACAATCGCCAACAAGTCGTCAAGATAAACGATACTTTAAGTTCTAAATTACCGATAACCGTAGGTGTTCCCCAAGGTAGCAATTTAGGGCCTTTACTGTTTCTCATCTACGTGAATGACCTATCGAAACTTCGACTGTGTGGTATCCCAAAACTGTTTGCTGATGACACGGTGCTAGAGTATTCCAATAAGGATGTGGAAACAACAATAAGTGAAATGAAGAAAGACCTTGATGTTGTAGATAGCTACCTTCAGAATAATCTATTAACGCTTAACACTGCTAAAACAAAATTTATAATTTTTCGTGGAATCAAAACCAAACTTCCGTTGCATTCACCCTTAATTCATAAGCAAAACGAAATAGAGGAAGTTTCCAATTTTAAATACTTGGGAGTTCACCTAGATAATCGTTTATCATGGAAGCCCCATATAGCGTACATAATAAAAAATTGTGCTCCAATCTGCGGAATCATACGGAAGTTTTCGTACTTCATGCCTAGACATATTTTACAGAAGCTTTATCATAGTTTTGTACATAGTCGATATACATACGCTATCAGTGCCTGGGGACACACCAATGTATCTAACTTATCAACGTTGAAAGTCCAGCAAAACAGATGTATGAAAGCAATTTTTAAACTTCCTTACATGTATCCTAGCTTAGAATTGTACAAATTATCAGAACACAATATCTTGCCAATCAGTTGCTTAAGAGATTTACAAACATTATTGATAATGCATCGAATAGTAAAAATCAAGAATATCCACCACAATTTCAATATGCAACACGTAACACACAATTATAACACTAGGTTTATCGATAGATTGTGTGTAGAAAATGCTTCAACTAGAATCGGAGAAAGAAGATTGGCCACAACAGGCCCAACTTTGTATAATCGTCTCGGCACAGACATTCGGAACAGTAACAGTTTACCTATGTTTAAAGCGCGTGTTAAACAGTTATTGAAAGCTAATTTAGAGCGGTTATCGTAAGCACTATCACACCTAAACCCATCTGATGTAATCTATACCCAAAACCTTTTAGAGGAACATAAGTTCATTAAGGTTTTCTAAATTCTCTGTTAATGTCAACAAATAAAGACTGCTTCTTCTTCTTGTTTCAAAAAAATATGAAGTTATTAGCTTTCACTGTAAGTCACGTCTCATATATACGAGTTTTGAAAAATCATGCAGTGCTTGATTTTAAAATCGATTTCAAAATAGGTGACAGTTCTCGACCAAGATGTCAAAACAGAACTCGCTCAGGCTAGATTGCACATATTTAAATTAGAACTCCCATTGTTACACATTTTTATAAGCCCCCAGTCAACAATTTGGTAAGTAAATCAAAAGATATACGTACATCTACATATGACGACAATAATCATCGTATAAGACGTTAGTAAAAAGCTTATACCTACCAAAAGTGGAGTCGATATACGTACATGTTTTGATTATTTTCCAAATTACGACTTCGACAACGTCTTATACAATCGTATTACGATGTTTGATTTACTTTGATACTTTATATTGCATTGGAAGAATTTTGTACGTTTCATTATAAAAGTTAATTCAAACACATTTACGACTATGACAAGCTTCACAAATAATTATATCACTTTATGCGAATTCTGTTACACTTTTGTACGACTTGAAGCAATCGGACATTTAAGTCACCCTTTATGCGAAGTAGGTTTCAGTCTTATACGATGTTCATATTTAAGTTAGAAAAAAATGTTATTCGAGTTTTTTTTCTTGGGATTTTCATCCTATAGGATTATTCATCCCTGTTATTCGAGCATTTCAAGAAAATTCAATTGAAAATGATATAACTATTTCAGACATCAGAAAAGGGGCGTTGTAATTTTGTTTTTATATTGAATAATAATAATAGTAATATTAATTAAAGATCTTTTAACCTTGGGAGGTCATTCGGGTCTGATTTTAATATTGAAGATTTTCATTAATTTAACAACTTTGTTAAACACTGCAAAACGTTTTTTTAAATCTGCTATTCAATTTGGTTTAAAATTTCTTTGACATTTGACCAAATTCTCTATTTCTGTAAAAATTTTAAAAATCAAAGGAAAAACTTATGTTACTTTTTCTCAGTAGTCAAAATTATTATCAAGCATCGAGAAAGTTGATCATTTAATCATAATCTTTATTTTCAATTTATTACTAATTATTGGCCTTATCGGTGAAAATCGATGTCCTTTTTTTAATAGGGACATCTAAAGATTATGAAATTATAAAGATGGAAAGAAGGTTAGATGAAATGAAAGATGGTGAGAGCGGGTAGAATTTATTTAGAAGCATTATCATCACATATCAAATGTGTCCTCCCTCTTGCTAACCCAAAGTTAGGAAAAATACTCCCGGCATATAAAAACTTTATGAGTAAAATGCCTTAATAAAACCATTTGTTAATAATAATATCAAATTTTTGTTCCGCATGGGCCAGCTACTTTAAAGTGGTAGATACAGATAGAGTTGCATAAATTAAAGTAACAAAAACAAACATAAATTATGGTGATTAATCATAAAATTTATTTTCAATATCTTTTTTCATATTTTTTTTTTTAAATGGTCAAATTTTTCAACACTCCCGCCTTATGCTATCAGAAATTGATCCTTCACTTTTTTTAATTTTTTTAAATTATTGTTAAAACATTGATAAGAAAAAATTTGTGAATATTGTGCCATTTAAGGAACAAAAAACAATTTTTAAATTTGATTCATACCCTCTTTGTAGCAATTTTATAACCATTCTTAACAAATGATTTAAATTTCATTTAATTCGTTTTAAATTAATAAAAGTTATTAAATAAATATATTTCATTATTCTACTTCGGAATAAAATTGAGATTTGGAAATAAAATTTCAAGCCACAACTCACAAGAATTTCAGAACTTCACGTATTTCTGAATCACTATTCTGAAAATATATCAAAATAACAAAAAAAAATATTAGTGCTTTGAAATCAGTTTTAACTTATATCAATTATGATGAAAACTCATTTCGAATATTTGTTTTTAGATCGTCTAGTGGCAAAATGAGATTCTTTAAAATTTCGTTGCACTGATATAGAAAAGCTCAAAAATAGATTATTGAACAGTTTCTTAAAATTTTCTGCTGTTCAACAACAAATATATTATTTTCATTTTTAAAATGACCTTTTTAATGACAGATTCCTTAATAAGCTCGTAAGTCTATTTTTTTTAACTTCCTGATATACACATGCAAAAATCATCATTAATCAACATTTTCTAGCATGAAAAGTTATAGATTCGCAGATTGAAGTTGTTTAAAAAATCTTTAAAATAAGCTTTAAAAAGAAAATAGGTTTAAAAGTTTTAACTTCTTCTCTAATTTTGAAATTTTTCACAATACCTCAGAATTAATTCATAGAGATAAAATTGAAGTAAAAGGAAACCCCAACAATTGGACAATTAAAACATGCCATTTAAAGAAGAAATCACCCAAAAAGTATGGGAGAGTGGGGAATCATGGGCCACTTTTTTTCGTTGTTCCATAAGTTCTTTATTATAAAAGATAAAATGAAAATAAAACATGGTATGGTTTTCTACAGGTATCATATGGTATTTTTTCATAATTTTTAATAAGTTATTTTCCCCAAATTCTGACTGTTTGAAAAAAAGCAATAGTTTTTGGATTTAAAAAAATGGTGGGGAATCGTGGGCCACCAAATCCAAATTGACCAAATAACACGCAAAGTTTATGAGTTGACCCAAAACTGTGATTTCCCAATTCATTTTGTTATTTTAAAGCAATTTCAGATGAAGAAATAAAAAAGAGAGCTGTGTATGATCGCATAGATTCCAAAATCTGGCTCGCGAACGTTTTTGCAAAATTTCTTATATAGGATGAACAAAATATTTTTCATAACTCTTCATTTGGCATGAGAAAATTTCACAGATAGGAAAAACGTATTTTAAGTTCTGATTGTGTAAAAAAACATAAAAATATAGGTGGTTCAAGATGTGTGGCCCACGATTCCCCACAAGCTATGATTTGCAAATTGGTTGCGTTTGTGTGACTTATTGATGTCACATCAAAAATTCCTTTTCCACGTGAAAGATCATGACAAAACTAAGATCATAAGCGTATGCGCATATTTTTGTTATGCACTCTAGGTTCCCCAATTGATGCAATTGATGCGTATTTCAGTCAGCAACATATAGAAATATATGCCCACGCAAAGCGACGAAGATGACAGTTGGTTTGAGATTTTTATCTCAACACACATCTGAGATATTAAAAGTGGCCCACGTTTCCCCATGGCCCACGATACCCCACTCTCCCCTACCATTTAACTTCAAAATAGTGACTTGACACCTCCAACGGCGTTATTTAATTTTTCAATGGTCACAACTCTCTCATACAAAGTTGGTTTCAAAACCTCACTTCGATAAAATTTAAACGAATTTTAAATTTTTTGATGTTAGTTTTTGATAAAAATGTCTTTTGAACATATTGTTATAGAGCTTTGACGTCTTCAATAAAGTTTTTTTTTTTAATTTTATGATACAACTGTTTTGAAGACGTCATAGTGACAAAATGATTAAACAAAAAATAGAAAAAATATCTCACTTATAGGTGAATTGATCATGAAATAATTAACAATACAATAAGCACATTTCAAAATAATTAAACATTGTAGAACATATAATAAAACTATTTTGGTATTCAAGCCTTTTAAAAAGTCCATGATCATTAGACTGAGTCGATTTGGGGTCATTTTCGAATTTCTCAAACCCTGGGGTCTCAAAAGCTTCGTTTTGGTCCAAAACTCATCCATGATTTTTTGCAGAATTTTTAAATAACGTTTTCATGAGTAAATTTGGACTTTTAAGTTTGTATGGGAAAATTGAATATTTTGTACTGAAAAATCAACATCTTTTTTGTTTCTTCTGTGCAACCGAGCCAGCTGGTGGTTTTTGTGCCAATTTATAAAATTCCTTAAGGAAATTTTCCGCTGAACAACTTTTTTGAAGACCGTAAATTCATATCTTATTAGACAAAAAAGTTATTAGTTGTTCAACAGAAGTTTTTTTTTGCATTGATAAACAATAAATTCAATAGACACCACTGTTGTGTGCCTTGCGAGGTATTGCATGACTACTTTTCATGCAATACTTCGCGGGGCACAAGCAGTGGTGTCAATTGAATTTTTTATTTATCAATGCCAAAAGACATACCCCTGTTAAACAGCTAATAACTTTTTTGTCTAATAAGATACGAATTTACGGTCTTGGACAAAGTTGTTCAGCGAAAAATTTCCTTTAGGAATTTTATAAATTGGCACAAAAACCACCAGCTGGCTCGGTTGCACAGAAGAAACAAAAAAGATGTTGATTTTTCAGTACAAAATATTCAATTTTCCCATACAAACTTAAAAGTCCAAATTTACTCATGTAAACGTTACTTAAAAATTCTGCAAAAAATCATGGATGAGTTTTGGACCAAAACGAAGCTTTTGAGACCCCAGGGTTTGAGAAATTCGAAAATGACCCCAAATCGACTCAGTCTAATGATCATTGGTTTCGAGTTTTAAACCACTGTGCAATGATGCCCAACCAGAACAGCTAGCATTTATCTTTTATAGTGTGAATAGAACAAAAAAGATGAAATTTTGCCTTTTAGGCAGCCAACGGCAATCCGGTTGAATGTATCTTTTTGGTCAGTGAATCCGAAAGAGGTTAAATTTGTCTTTTTTCTAGGTGAAAAGCAAAAAGGTAACATTCATAATTTTCGTAGGTGGGGGAAAAAAGGGAAAATTTATCCGAAAGGAGGGCGGAGAAAAATTACTCCAGTTACTCAGTAAATTTTAGCTTTTTATAATTTCAGTGTGTCTCATTTTACGACATCAATTAAAATTTTGAAAATACACTGGTAAATATTGAACAGCTCATTATGGCATGATGAGCAGTTTCCTGCGGTCACCTCGTTTATATTCGTATATTTGAGCTTCGAATTCGAATAGAAAATAAGAAGATATTTATTAATCTAGATTCTTAAATTATGCTTAAAACAGCTAAAACATAAACCTTCGACGTGATGTGTTTTGAGGCCTATTAGCATATCAAATGTTTCACTTATCTGGAACCATAAATCAGTACATTCTCTGCGTCAAGTAGGAACAATTTCAGCGTTCACTTGAATCATTGACATTGTTGAATGTCGAAAAACAGACCAATTTTATTGATTCTTCGTACATTAGATGGGAACGTAATTTTTTTTTTCGAACGCAACATAAACTTGACATGAATTTAATTAATTCCGACAGATCGGATCGCTAAAACTGCCAGAAATGCCACTATGTACATCGGAAAAGACTGAAAGCAAAAAAAAGAACTACCATCAACCGCCAAAGTACCACCAGCAATGTCAATGTTAAGGCCACAAACAAGCAAATTGGAGCGTTAAGACCCACTCCATAGTCGGCCCAAATCTTCAGGAAAGGATCTGCGCCTAGTAAAGAGCGTGGGCCCCAAAAAACATTGGCGATACTGAATAAACTGCTACTAAACCACTTCACCGGGTCACTAATTCCGGCTGAGAAACTTCCACTTGTTCGCGAAAGATGCCGGCAATTAAGCAATGGAGCCGGACTTGTGGATATACGTTTGCTACACTTAGATCACAATCGGTGGGGTTGTTCTTGTGATGTTTTTTATGACCCTACGCGGCCGAAAATTTCCGACGGTTGTGGGAGTTTTTCGTTTCGTGTGGCCCGGCCATCATTTGCCGGACGCATGGACGCCACACTTGGGCTCTCTAATTTGAGGCAAACTTTTCGGACTAATTTTGGCTTGTTTTTCTTCCTTCGGCTTCTGGTGATAGGGTCAAAGCATCAGTGAATTCATCCCATGGTGAATATCTCAACCATTCCATTGACACCTCAATCAGCTCATCTACCCTCAAAGCCATATACGATCGTCGAGGTGCGTAAATGTTGGCCCAACGCAGTTTGTTTTCCCCCAGACCCCTGCTTAATAATGATGAGAGAATTTTGTCGGTCCGTGTCCGCCCGCCCAAAATTCCATTAACCATTCAAATCTTGTCACTTCGAGATAGAGAGAACTTTAATGCGATGTGTTTATGTTCAGAATCAGCTGTGCATTCAAATGATCTTAGACTTCGAGCTTGTTTGCCCGAGGGTCCAATTTTCCCACCGTCGACGTCGTCGTTTTTCTGCTCCTGGGAAGACATTTATGACGGTATTTATTTGGCTTATCAGTTGCTCCAGATTAAATAGATGGGGGAACCTCACTTGAATTAGAAAGTTGAGTCATTGTTCACGGTATGTTTGGAAGCTCACACGTTGCATAAAAGATCAAAGTAAATGTCACAGTTTGAAGAATTAACTCATCTATTTAACAAATTATAATATAATATTCAAAGAGAAAGAAGTTCTCTTTGATAAGTTGAGTGAGTCAAATTAAAATTAGTCATTACAAAGTGTCTAGGCTCGAAATTTTCGAAAAACTACATTGATACCTTCAGACCCGAATGACCTCTCAAGGTAAAAAGGTCTCTAATAAATATTATTATATTTTTCTTCCATATTCCATTAATTTACTTGATAATTTTCTTTACATCTGACGAATTATACAGCAACAAAATTCACATTTTTCCGAGGTGCAAAGAATTTAAAAATCATTGAGTTTTTTTTTTTATCAGCTCTCTTTACGAGATAACTTTTGTTTACGAGATAACTCTTGTTTAAGAGATAACTTTTGAAAATAACTATAAAATTTGTGCACTTTTGGCAAAGCTCAAGAACATTATCAATATTTGAATATAAAGGTTTTAACTCAATGATCCACTTTCCCGAAGACTGCGAGTAATTTTGACTTTAGATAAAAAGTTATTGAAGTTGTCTTTTTGTTCACTGAGAAAAATAAAATCATCATCATCAATATCAGCAAAATGACGCGTTTATAGGTGCAAAAATATGTTTTTTTTCGTTCTGACCCAAAAATTCGATCAAGCCAACCCTCAGATAATGGAAGGATAAATGGCTAAATTAGCGGCTTCCACTAAATGGCTAAATGGCTTCCACCATCATCATCGAGAATCCAACAGAAAATTTTAGTCAATCATTCATAAGGCTGTTTTTACCGTAAATACTGCTCCCGATGAACGACGGACATTATAGATTCAAAATATTAATGAAAATAAATTTACTTTTCATTTTCAATAAGACAATTGTTTTATTAATTTTAATCATGTATTCCATCAGTGGCATGATTTTTTATATAAACCAATAGGGCATTTGAACAGTGCATTAGTAGAAGAAAGCCGTTGGGCAAACAAAAGTGACAGCTCCATGTAAAATGAATACGACTCGACGGAAAAAAGTTATTTTTTCAAATAATTTACGAAAACTATTGAAAGTTTTCTGTTTTACAGCACATTATAAAGAAGCCATTATATTTGAATACTTTTTTGTAAGTTTGGTTTGGGATTACGAGTGAGTTTCGCTGAAAAAATTAAGATTTTCTGATGGATTTGATCAATTTCAATGGAGGCAGACCAAATATTGCTAAATTTTATTGATAAATTACACGACGGAAGCCCTTAACTTCATCCTACTGGTTACTGGTTACTCTATAAGATAGACCAGAGTCTGCCTACAAAGAATCCGGGGCAACCGTTGCTAGTGCCTTACATAGATAGTTGAGGTTTTTAAAATTTTGTTGTGCTTGTTTCCGGTCTATTCTTCTATTAAATATCCACAAAATCATTTCCACTTTTTACCAGATGATCCAAAATATACCAAATGAATCTGTTTTTAAGAAAATGCGCATACATTCACGGAAAATACGAACTTTTAGTTGAATTTTGCCTTTGCTGCATATAAAAACCGTTGATGTGAGCCCAACAGACCTCTTGTATGTGTGTCAATCAAAAGTCCTATGCAATGCACTTAATTTTTACCAAGGTGTGTATATATTCAGGAGGTGTTACCGAATATCGAATTCCCGATTCAGCCATTTTGGCTATGTAGGCTATGCAACTATACGGAACTCATGAAGTTTGTTTACCAACAAACCGCCGAAAAGCTGAGCAAAAAATAAATAAACTCATTGAGAGCCCCGCTCACTCCTTGCCTAGTTACTGTGAAAGTCGGAGAACCTAATGTATCAAAAGACCTTGATTTTTACTGCCGTTCGTGACTGCCGCCGTGCTTTCGGCCTACCGGATATCAAAGTAGGCGCATACATATGTCCAAGAGGATGAATCTGAAACTAAATACAACTGTAAATAGAACAAATCAACTTACACAACAAATAAAACTTTTTCCAAAATAAAAAATCTTTCACCATCTTCTGTTTTTTTTTCTAATCAAACGAAAATCTTGCTTGATGTTTTTAAATTCCAATGTTGGCTGAGTGACATTCTAAAACTAAATTTTAGATTTTTTAAATCGAACTGAACAAAATACCCAAATCCACCATATTTTTAATTATGTTAACGATGATCAGATGAGAAATCCTCGATAGCCAAAACAACTTCACAGCACGCCTTATTGGTTCAAAGATATCGATGTTGGTCAAGCAAAACGGTAGGTTAAATTGATAATCAGTGACATGGAAGAGGCTAGTAGACTTTTCTCCGTGTTTTTCCAAATCAGTAAAAACAGAAATTCAAATGAAATGTTCGAAATAATATATTGAAGAATTTTCTCACCGCTATTTCTTAAATACTTTGTTGGCCTATTCGGTGAAAGATGTCCCTTCCAGTAGGTATTTACACTTTATGATCATGAAGTTATATAGAGTATTTCCTGAGACAGATTGTAGAAGGGTAACGTTTTGTTTTTGTTTAGAAAAATGCTAACACCAACTGGTCGCCATTTTGATCTTTAATGATAAGCACTGTTCAATGCTTTCTTTTAAAAACTTCTTTAATTAAAATCATTAACATACCTTCATGTCCTAACTTGTTATGAATTTACAATTAGTTAAATAAATAATTTGTATTCTCCTCACCAAGGTGCGCTTGCAAAATCACTACAATTGCATTGCCAATTTTATTTCGTTACTATCTGGACATTGAACATGCGTAATGTTGTTGTTATGTTTACCCTACCACGATATGCCGAGAAAATGTAAACATGAAAAATCAGCTGTTCGTTTGACAAGTGGGGAAATGCCTTATAGACGGATAAAAAGTTGGAAGCAGTTTATCTGATGGTGAAAATAAACGAATAGAATTGAAATATAAGCAGTTGGCCAGCGCCGAAAAAAAATTGGTATTTGATGTTTTTTTTATTTAGGGGAGATGAGGGCATAACGAGCACCCGAGGCATAATGAGAACTACGCTTTTCTACAAAAGTGCGTATTTTCTTAAATAAATTTTCATGAGGATTTGTTTCGTACTTCCTAAAGTATTAATTTTTCACAAAAAAAGGAATCTCCTTATCATCTTTACAGAGATATTTAAAAAAAACTAGCTTGGTTCTCAAGTTACGAAAATATTATAATTTTTGAGCACCACGAAATAAGCTCTTATGATCTTAAAATAACCTTGATCTATAATGTACGCACTGCAACATGATGTACACATTGTTTCTCAATTTTTACCATCATAAAATTTTTGATTTTTCACTTTTATCAATTTTAAAACACGTTTTTACTTAAATTTGTTGACTAGGGGCATATAGAGCACCATATTATCGAGGCATAATGAGCATTTTCTGCCGTAGAATCTAGCAGCGAATTAAAATTGATTTATAGCGCCACACCTTGACTAGTTTTTAGAGATGTACCGAATAGTGCTATTCGGCGAACGGCCGAATACCGAATATAGACCTTTTCAACTATTCGGCTAAACGAATATTCGGCCGAATATTCGGCCGAATATTCGGTCGAATATTCTGTGGAGTTTTTAATGAAAAAAAACTTTAGTGATTATTTAAATGGTTTCTATTGCATCCATATAAATGCCCCTCATGTTTTTAGTCGACTATTTTCAACCAGATGATTTTATTGGATGATGTATTAAGATATTTTTTCTGTCTTTCTGATTTAAAATTGTCACCAATAACTGAAAAGACATCAGATGACTAATCGCTTCTAGGGCGTTTATCCCCAAAGAGATTGCGTTCCTGTGAAATCAGGGACAAAACATGTTGAAACAGACGTTAAGCTATTTGAATTTGCTTCTTTGATGTTAAATTAGATGAAGGTTGAATTTGAGCAAGATATCTCCAAAATTGTTCTGAAAAGAGAGATGATTTTTAACCTTAACCATATCATACTTTTAACCACAATTATCCACACGGTAAAGCTTTTTGAAAAAAAAATGTAAAAAAGGGCAAAATTAAGTTCATTTTGAAATTTTTGGATAATTTTTATTGCACACAAAACCTAAAAGTTTTTAAAAAGGAAATTTTAGTTTATTTTTTGATTTAGCAGGTATTAACTTTTTAATGATTGTGTAGCTTTTCAACATTACTTTTGAATATTTTATAAATTATCCAAAGTCATTTGAAAAAAAATTCAGGTCTGTAGTAGATATTCGGCCTATTCGGCCGAATACTTAGCTCAACTATTCGGTAAGCCGAATATTCGGCTTAACGGTTTTTTGGCGGTATTCGGCGCCGAATATTCGGCCGACCGAATATTCGGTACATCTCTACTAGTTTTCATCCGACAATTTAGCCTATTGGTAAGGTGTCGGAGAGGTAACCAAAAGACTAGAGTTAGATTTCTGTTCGAGGTGATTTTTTTCCATTCACAATTCATGATCGATTTTTTTATTGTTACATTATACGGCTAGTAGCATCATCCTCCGAACAAAGCACTTAATGTATGAGCGTGCGTGAATTGTTTGTATTCTATAAACAGACCTAGATTATTTTGTTATTGCTTTGTTTGATGAATCTACGACTCACCTGACTTCATCGAATTGAATTCGCTGCTAGATTCCCCGGCAAAAACGCACATCTTGCTCTGATTAATGGTGCTCATACTGCCTCAGGGGGGGTTCTCATTATGCCTCCACAGTGGCTGGTTTTCAGCTTTTGGCAAATTTTTTTAAAATGCATTTTTTAACGTTTTTATCTAGTTTTTCACGTTTCAGCCCGTTAGGGAATAGGCTTTTCAAGTGTCTGAACACCAAACTATAATGTAACCTCCATATTATAGCTATTTTCTATGGTTAAATAACCGTTTTCCTTAAGGTGGCCATTATGCCCCCATCTCCCCTACATAGTATTCTGTCTCCCGACATAACTTGATGAACAACATTTTTAGCGTAACATTTCATAAGAGTGAAACTGCCAAATGTAAACAAATCGAATTAACGATCAACATGGATGTACGCAGTTGCATTTTACCAAATAAGCGCGGTTTTATGTTAAAATAACTTGAAACTTTCAAATTATTGATAAAATTCAATTAGGCGAAACTTCATAATGATGGGCCCCATTTGAGTCAGAATTTTAGTTTTTTCCACATTTTTGTTGGCTGAGCATATCAGCACAATTGTTTTTTCCAAAACATGACAAAATCTGGGTATTTGATTTCGGAATCTTCTAAACAAAAATTTTGGACAAATCAAAGCCGAATTGATTATTTAAAAAAAATCCATACAGAAACTAGCTGACCCGGTGTGCTTTGCAACACCTATTAAAATAAGTGAAATTTTTATCAGTAGGTACCTCAAATCAATATTTCAAAATTATCCTCTCATGAAAAACTTACTTTCTCTTGTTGATAAGGTATCTTAATAAAAAGGAGTGGAGCCTCTCTCCTCCTTTCTCATCTTCCCACTATAAGAAATGAGCGGTCTCAAACAATAACCCTCCCATGCAAATTTATTTCAAATAAGTAATCAAAACAATCACCAAAGTAATCACCACAATCTTTTCAAACTGATGGCATCAGTTTGGATTCAGGTTCGCCGCCTCGAAAACAAATCCCCCTTCCAACCTCTCTTCCAACAACTTCGACAGGAGAAGTTGTCCTTGAAGATGTGGTTAAAAAATACATCTTCTCCATCAATCGTGACACGGAGCATGCAGCAGGTACGATCACCAGAGGTACTCAAATAACCCCTTTCCCTCATCTACTTCCACTTCTTGTTTCTTTTCTTACCGCTATCCAAATCGTTTAATAAAAAATAACCCTCGGCACATAATTACTATTTATAAGTTTATTGTTTATTGTTTATTGTTTATTAGAATAAAATCAACGGATCATATGTAGAAATGATAACCTTATAGTAATTACAAAACAAGATAAAAATTAACACAAGTTAAAGGCCTAATAAACGTTAAGAAATAAATAAAACAAAGTAATCAAAACCATCTTACAAATTGGAATGACTCTGACAGAAAATCCAAAATACCAATCGTGACATTTCGTCTCTTTGTTTACTATAGGCTCGTTATGATCTAGCAAATGGAAACAAATTTGGCATGGGAGGGTATTTGAGATTTCTCCTACTCAAATACCCTCCCATGCCAAATTTGTTTCCATTTGCTAGATCATAACGAGCCTACAGTAAACAAAGAGACGAAATGTCACGATTGGTATTTTGGATTTTCTGTCAGAGTCATTCCAATCGAGCAAAACCAAGTAGTCTTAAACGCAGCCCTACAGCAGGGTTGCAAGCTCATCATTTGGAAAAGGTTCAGTTGGCGCCTCTTTGTTTACTATAGTCTCTTTACTAGATCAGCTCTCGAGCTATGTGAAAAAATTGTATGAGAGCCTCCCTCCCCCTTTCCATTTCCCCTATGGACGAATGAAAAGGGTCAAAAAACATGCATTGAATCATTTCTCGTTTTCAAGTTGTTACGGTTCCATTCCAAATTTGGTTTATATGCTCGATAAGTTCTCAAGTCATGCTTAAAACGTATGACAGCCTCAGTGCCCAATTCCTATCTCCTTGTAGAATGAGCGAGGGATCTCAAAACAACAAAGAAATATTTATCGGACCCAAAAACTCTCTTATGTCGAGTGTAAGTTAATTGTTCGAGATGCGAGCCCCTTTTACAATAATTGGAATGGTTTTTTTAAACAACAAATCGTCATCTTTGTTATATACTCGTGTTATACCATTTTTGATGAATATCACTCGAACATGTTTTTAGTGTTTTTCCTAATGTATATAGTACCTATATGGTAGCCCCTCTCACAAAAAATGGGAGGAATCTATCGCAGCCCGTGGCGTAGAGGAGAGCCTTCTAGTCTTCTAAGCCAACGGTCATGAGATTGAATCTCGGTCACGGCATACATTGTACACTTTTTGTGGGTTGGGGTTTTAACATTTGTATGATGCTAGCCATTATATTCTTGAAAGATGTACACTTCGAGGAAACATCAAGTTTAATTGCGATGCTGTATGTGTTTGTGTTTGTTTAAAAAAAAAATTTTAAAATAAAATCTTTTTTACAATAATTCAATAAAGTATCTGATCAAATGAAAAAGACGTCGAAGGAGTTTTTCAATAAATTAGTTGCTCCACAAAGAAACAAAATGTAACAAACTGAAAAAAAATCAGAAACAAATTTGTTTTTGTTCATTGCATGTATGTGACATTCAAATAATAAGAGAACTCTTCATTATTTTTTTTCTAAAATTGTTCGAATTTATCATATTTCAATTTGTTTTGTATAGGAGCGCCACTGAATAAAAACGATAAGATAATACTTTAAATAACTTTATGACACCAAAAACTACATTTTGTGCAAAATTTGATCATAATCGTTTGAAAATCATTTGAGTTCTGTAACATTTTACAATGAGGCACGTAGCTTTACGTAATATTTGAATGGCCCTCAATAGCTTTTTTACTTGTCCACTCTACTTTGAAAACCAGGGTATGTCCGAATAAATCCGGGAGACTGTGTGAATATGTCAAGGTTGTTAATCTCATCTTTCAGATTTATGATTATGTGTTTTGAACATTGTAATTTGCATTACATTTTTTTTCACCACATTGTATGATCACGATTTTTTTATGTTTGGAAGATATTAAATATAAACAAACATTTGGATTTTAATTCTAAATTTTGCAAATACTGCTTCGGCTATGACTGCAACTTTGGTTCTCAATTTTGAATTTGTATATCATTTGTTATTTGTTTCTCACATCTTGATGTGAAATAATGATTTTTATATGCGATACTGAATTATGATTTTGAATGAAGTCCGATTTCAGGTTTACTTTTGAACTGTTATGTCTGTATCTTCTTGGAATTTAACTGATTTCTTTTTTTTATTTTTTTTTATTTTAGATTCTTCGTCTGAAATTTTAATGTTACTCCCTAATTGCCATAATGGATTTTTTTTTTGTTTTGTTGGAAGATACCAGACCAGAGGATTATTTGAATGCAATTTACTGAACTCATTTCCTGTTCTTAAGGAGCGTATTCGAAAAAAATGCAACACATTGTTTTGTGAGTTACTTTTTACCTGATTATGTAATGTTCATATATACATTTTTTTATGATGTTTTGTCAAGTGGTTTTTTTTGATAGCGATCTATGAAGAAATTTTTCGTCTTTAATTTTTTGCCAACTGTAATGCATACTTTGAAACACTTTTTTTAAAAAAATCAAGGCTATTTTTGCTAAACTTCTGTTTCCTGAAGCTTGACCTTCGAAATAATTCAAAAATTTGAATTGGGTCTAAGTAAGAACAAATTTAGCCGATTGTCCTCCTTCGGCACAAAAACAACATATTTGACTTTTTATTACTCCACCACCGTTTTTGTGTAATGGCACGATTTTAGATCCAACTACAGAGTATAAATTTGTGGGACCTATTGAAGTGCTTTTCATAGAAAACGGTCGCATTTGGTGGTTGTCTTTTGTGTATTTGAAGCCATTAACACGTTCGTCGTCACGCTCATTTTGGTGTTTTTACTTGCCGAACCCAAAGAAAATCTCGGAGTAAGAAAGAAACCAGGAAGAAATCCACTTTTTGTAACGTGTGGCTAAACTGAGCGGCCAACATGAGTAAGAGAGCGTCACATGCTTTTTAATGTGACCATGATGAGATCTAGATATGGTGGTCTCACTTTGGCAAAAAGTAGGCGATGGTTGGATGCGGAGGAGGGAGCGAAACGCAGTAATTCCATCGAGTAATTCGGATCTGATGGGTAGCATTTGGGAAAACCAGATAAAGTTTTTGGCACTTTGGACGAGAAACCGATGAGCTGAAATAGGAAAATAGGCGTAACGTTAGGCGCCTGAGCAGCATGTTGATAAGTCCGATGAGTAAGTTGGGGAATCAGTTTGATCCACTGCTGACTATTGATTGTCCGGAATGGATTGAGCCCCTGAAGGATTCCTGCAGGTGATGCTGTCCAATTGCTAGTCATCCTTGAGTTCAGCAAAGCTCCAGCTCAGAGCTGCTCGTGGGTGGTGGTGAAGGTAGATTAACTGAATATGTTAATATTAAAAAAGGCTTAAGCAGTATTTACATGGTGCAACAGTTATTTGAAAATTAAATTTCGAATCATGTTTATCATTTAAACATGAAAATTATCAATAGCAGAATTTATAGCATTCTTTTAGCAGAACCGATTTATTTTTATTTTCATCCAACACTTTTCGATTGGAGGGAAATACAATAGCTTTTTGGATAAGGTAAAAAGAATAAGGAGCAAGCAACATCCGGTTTAGGGTTTTGGTTTTTTGTTCCACCCTTTAAGATCCTTTCTATTATAACGGTCAATGAAAAGTTTTCCTTTTTCGGAACATACGGAAAGACCGAACTGTATTGTTATTTTATTAAAAAAAAAAGTGTTTAGAATACAAATTAATTCATTGAATATACTCATATCATTGCTTTATTTCCGAAAACTCAATTTAAATATAATAAAATAAACTAAACCCCAGTACGGTTTTAAATCTTTTGATCTTTCGTTTACGATTAGCTTATGCACATACACACACTTTTTTGCCATCTGATTTTTTATCTCTAAAACCTGGCGTCCCTGGACCCCTTTTTTCGTAAACACTACAGCCAGCTGTCAAAACTTTTTTCAATATGGCTGAATGGCGATTTGGCATATGAGATCACCATCCTAGACGCATCATGGATGTGACGGAGCTAGGATATACACCCGTCACCCGAATATGGGTACCATGGCGACGAACGTGTTAATCGTGTCAATCGTTCTGAAAGACTGAGTAATTTGCAGTTTCCATAGATCGTTAGCCTCCTCAAATACTAGACATTGATTTTTTGTTTTCTTTTTTATCTCCGGAAAATACTGGCGAGACTTGTCAACGAAAAGTTTCAGGTTGGTTGTTCGAAATATCTCCCCATTAGCAGTCCAAATATTTTGCGTACCTTTTGACCACCGTATTTTGTTTATTTTTTTGTTTGTTATACCGTTGGGCAGCTTTCTACCTTGTTGAAATGAATCAGCTAGACAAACCAGTCAAATAATTTTGAAATGGGTTTAAAATTTATTAAATCTATTAATATATATATCAAATCTATAATATGAAATTGCAGACTCTATTATGATTTAAACCACCTTGGTCGTGACTTCAGCTAAGTTAATATGATGATTTTTTTAACAAAGGAAAAGCTGAAAAGGCACATAAGCATATGTCTTAACTAAAAATGTTCCTCAGACAATTTGCTTCGGTAAGGACTTAGAGCATTTCAATAAGTTCCGAGTATTATAGAAAGTTTATAATTAGTTTTGTAGCTATCAAAAAGACTTTCTTATAGAGGCACTGTACGTGTATGACTATGCCACGTTAGGACGTATTTTTTCTAAATAAAAAGGCGATATACTCGATAGTGTGCGACGCGAGAATCATTAAATATTTAACGTTGCTTTGATCACATCCCTTCGCAAAGGGAATCCTGATCTTATTTACATTCCCCACTAACAAACCATCCTTCCTGTGACGACCATGGAGTTTAGAGGTGTATTCGGTCTCTAGTAGCAACGGAAGTCGAACTAACATTCCTTTCCTTTCCCCGATGAATCTTAAGGACGTGGCCGGCGCCGTTATTGACCATATAAGATAAGGAACTTTCGAAACGTGTACACAGGAAATGGTAAGCTAATCCCAAGCCCCATTTGTTTGGATCTATGAACAATTTGGATGGTCCATTCAATCACGGAATAGCAACTACGTAAATGTTCGTTTTATCTAAGCTCAAACTCAAGCTAAACTCAAGCTCAAGCTAAACTCAAGCTCAAGCTCAAGCTATCAAAAAGACTTTCTTATAGAGATCTTATTGAAATACGCACTCAAATAACAAAGATTTAATAATTATGAAAAGCTGCAATTCGCTACAAATCCTTTTAAAAAAATTCTTCTTTGAGAAACGTAGATGGCATGCAAGAATATACACTGCGAAAGTATGTGGACGATTTGAAAGGTTCTTGATTAAAATTAATGTCGAGGAAGAAGTCTACTACCTACTAGATTTCGTTATTTTTTAAAGCTCGGGTTTTTTGGCATTTCCACTAAGAGGGGAGTAGGGTCTAACGGGTAAAAAAAATTTTTTTAGAGCTATCGTTCAAACAAATGTATTCAAATTTTTTGCATTATACAAAGCATTGTTAAAAGAACATTTAGTAATTTTTTTCGTAGAAAAATATTGAAAAATGAGCCGGTGACGGAGCACTTTCGAGGATGCCTTTTAGAAAACAGGATTTGCGGTGGACACTGTATCTCAGCACAGAATCATCTGAAGTCAAAAAAATCAGAGCAAAATGTTTTTAATAGACGTTTTTCTGGGCCCCAACGATTTTATTAAACTTAAAAAAAAATTATGAAATTTTTGTGACTGTTTGAAGTAAAAACTACGATTTTTCACGAAAAAATCCGCCATTTTTTATCTGTAAAATCTCCCCAAAGTAAAAAAAAAGGAAAAGACAATCGTTGGGGTTTGGTATTTTATATGAAGAAAATATGTTCCAAATTTGAAAAGAATCGGTGAAGTAGTTTTCAAATGACGATGTCCACTGACTTTATAAATGTGCTTTCGAGAAAAACGCGTTTGAAGTTTCTGCTGCCGAATTCTTCCAGTATAAGATAAGAGGAGATAAAGGCCTATAATTTCTACAGTTTTGCTTCGATTGACTTGAAAATTTGACACAACATTCTTGAAATGTTTTACAATAAGAAAATAAAAAAAAATAAAAATCTATTTTTTTTAGTGTTAGACCCTACTCCCCCCTTAAAGTACATGCGATTGCGAATCGTTTCATTACACATCACAATTTTGTGTACTATTTTCTCTCATGTATCGAACTTTGTTCATTATCCTGGGAATTGACGTCACATAATCAGCAGCACCCACAGCAAAACTGCCATTAAATTTTAAGCCAATTCAAATCGTCCAAATAATTATCTGCTAATGCTGTTGATTTTTCACCCCTAACATATGACATGCAATCAATCTTCCGTCACACCATTACACACCCGGTAGCTCAAGTGCAAGTGATTTCACCGCCGAAGGTCGAAGTGTTAACTTTAATTACCTCATCATTGCTCAATCAATCACTAAAACTCGGGCTAGGTGCGCACATACATAATACCTACTAGGTACACCTTCTGCCTCAATTCATTCATTGATTCAGACATCATCATCAGTGGGTTTCAGCAGCTTCATCACAACCACCTGGCAGTGGGCCACAAGTTGTCAACCGATTGCCGGTTGTTCCGCCACATTTCACCAGATTCGATCTCCCGCGCCATCTATCGTTATTTTTTGCGCCATTTCCAGGGCTCGATTCCTAGTTACATACATATATGGGAAATCTGCGCCCATCGTTCGTTGTTGAGAATTGTGAAAGCGGATAAGCCGCAACAACGAGCTTCTCCATTTCATTACATTCATCCCTGCCGCCATTCATTAACCGGTGGTGATGGCCTGACCCGAAAGGCGCTGAACGCATGATTGAGTATCGGCCTAGTCTGGCTGGACCCGCACTTACAATTGCATCCGTACGGGTTTCGTCCACCAGGAGCTGTGATCAGGTATGTTAAGGGTGCCTCTGTTGAGAAGTCCCGGTAACGTAATCAAGTTCGTGGGAAAATATCCTGAAACACAACTGATTTGAAACATAATAAAATGGAAATCTATCTAACCAAGTCATACAAGCAATGGGACAACAAATCTCGCATACTGCGTAGGGCTTGTAATTGTTATGGTTGCCTATTGACCATGTTCCTTCCTGAATTTCGATACCATCCATCATCGAATGATATCAGATTTGCGATGGACCTTTGCCAGAAAAAGAGATTCATTCATTCAGCAGTCATGGAATTCCTACAAAAAATACTTTAAATTATTTTCAAACTTGAGAATATTCAAATCCTTGAAAAAAAATCTTTTTTCTGGTTTTAACAATCATCAAAGCGTATTTCATTTTTTCGTCCAAATATAAATATAATAGATTCAACTATACATTCCTGGATGATCTCTCACATTTAAATATAAATATGATAGATTCAATTGTTATGGTATATTTGATTCAACTGTAAATATGTTAGATTCAACTACAAATGTATGATTGATTCTAGGTATTGGACTATATATAGTTAATTCAACTATATTTGTATGATTGATTTGTGATACTTGAATATATACTTACTCATCCAAACACTACATGTATTTTCAAAAACAGAAGGTAATTAGCAAAGGTATTATTGAATAGCATGCAATTGCATGTATCAATAAACTTGTGACAAGGTTTTTCTTCCTTTGGATAAATTCAAGCCAGATGCGGCAGCAACTCAATTCCAAACGAAAAAATCGATACCGCTAAAGGAATTGTTGGACATCCCGAGTGGGTGGCCGCTATCGGCATTTCATAGGATGGCAGAAATGGCTGGACAATGCCAAAACCATTGATTTGCTGATTGCTAACAAAATAATATTATTATTCTTTGTTACCATTTTTTTTGTGCTTTCAAATAAAAACAAATACACACAATATGTATAAAACTAAAATGAAAATAATAATTAATGCAGGAAAAATACGAAAAAAACAATTGTAAAAATGTATTTCAAAGCACAAAATCAATCATAATATACTTTATTCAATCATGATTATAGCTAAATCAACCATAGTACTATAGTTAAATCAACATTATATATTGTTGAATGCTCAACATCAATCAGTTTACTATAGTTTAATTTATTATTTTTATAATCAAATCAATTATACAATTGTAGTTGAACCTATCATACTTAAAGTAGAATTTAAGAAACCAATCATACAAATACAGTTGAATATTAAATGAATACAATAATTGGCCGAGAATCACTCATAAATATGATTGAAAATTGGTGGAATATTGTTCATGAAGCTATACTTTTTCTCTGTGTAATGCATCGCTTAGTCCAAGAGCTTGATTCTCCGTGCCAGTAGTCGCAATGTAATTTAAGCACATTTTGGCATAGAGTAAGCTCCAATCGGCATTGATATTTTCAATCTCTTCTTAAGGTGTGGTAAATTCGTTCGCGGGAACCTAGAGGCAGCTACAACTCTAAACAAAACGAAACGGATTACATTCATGAATGCCAGGACTCCACTTGTTTGTATTACACATAATGTCGTCTAGAGAAGGCCATTAAGTTCGACTTCATAGCTGTTGCTTAACTGTCTAAGCTGCTTAAACTTCAAATCGTGTTAAACAGCATTAAATTTAGGAAGAAAACACACAACAAAATTTTTATTTCTTACAAAAATTCAGCTTTTCCATCACCCAAATTTCTTCTATCTTTCAGCAGCAACTGTTGGATCCACAGCATATTGAGCTATATATTTTTCACATTGATTTTCCGTGCATGGAGCCATTCAGATTTATGTGAACATCACTCAGAATACACGAAAATCATCAATAATTGGTAGATCACTGGATCCATGGATGTTCTAAAGCAAACTTCTATGTGAATATCACGAAAATATCAAGTTATTTTATATAAGCTTTCTATTACTTCAGGTAAATCATGCATAAATTCACGTAATGAGTGCTTACGTGAAAATCCTGATGAATTTAACGTTTCGTTTTAGGCTGAGTGTAGTACACAATATATACACTATAGAAGAACTCTTCACATGAACGCTACGTAAAAATGTAGAAACATGAATTTATGGCAGCATGAAAATCACGTGGAATCTAAGTGAGTTTGTAACAATCGGTCCGACTAGGGTCAGCACTGCCAAGACCCCCTGACAAACCTCAGGGTCGGCTTTACGCTCTCTATCGCGTCAGTAGCCAAGAAAACACTTAAATTTCCCCCCAATCAAACTTCCCACTGGCGAATCTCTAGTTAACGTTCGCCAACAATGTGCCTCTCTGGTTTATTGCCCCACACGTCCCAGCCACGTTCACATAAAAAATCACCTACCTCTATTCTCGACTACACAGCTTACTGATGATGTTGTAAATATCGAGGTTCACGACGATATCGTTGGTAACCGCGGGAAGGCCTTCCCACCGATGCGTGTACGCCGAGTGATGTGTGAGGTGACACCGGAACTATGGTATTGCTTATATTAAGCCAAAGATTGAGGGGTCCTATGCACGTTGGGGCAACGAAATGGAGGATTACATTAATGTACCACTTGGAATTTTCCTTGATACAGTTGATATGGAGTGCACGGTAGATAATATTGTCGTACCTGGATCTCTTTGTGCAGCTTTATCACTGTAATTAGCACTTTACGGTTTGTGATTCACTGCTCCGAATTGGATCGTATCCGACAGCCTTATTCACAATATCACACGTCCGCGGTACCATTAACAATGGCGATTTGGGGTTCTGTCTTTTGCTTAGAACCTCTGCTAGTCACTTCCTCTCAATTTCGCCCTTTTTGTGATAATTCACCATCGCCGCTAGCGGCGATAAGCGGATAGCGCCGGCGAATTGTGGTGAATATTGCTTAGTGCGTCTCGCATCTAAGCTTGCATCGCATTTGTAAGCTGGCTAGCAATACGTAGCTGTGTGATGTTGCTGCCGTGGTCGATTGTGGTTCGTCTTCTTAGGTTGGTTCAACTATCCTCTTGGCACCCTTGGGTGTTTATCGAATGTTACCGCGAAGATCTTACCAATCTTGACCACTAATTGAACTTGCTCGTTACAAGTTTTAGGTAGCAAACAGAGCTCGCGTAAGTAGAATTCACATAATTTTCATATATGTTGTATGGATGAGTTTTTTTTCAGATCTTGCCGCATGCATTTCACTTTATTTTAAAGTGGATAACTTGAAGTCCAACTTGATCAGTTTCCTAAGAACGAAAGCTTGTATGAATTCTTTTCAGAAAATTGTCAATCCTCATCAGTCAGATGATTCGTTTGCTTGTTTTCTCCTCGATTCGCGTGAAAAGTGTTTCGGGGTGAGTTGTTTCTATTTTTCGATTAAATTGTGTGTTTTAACGGATATTTGTTCCAGATAGAGAAACCTGTATTCTCCTTTTCGGACAACCCGGTTAATTGGAGGAGTTACAATCGGAAAGTAAACAGTTTTCAGAATAATGAATCACTTAGGAGGTCTAGGGTAAGTAGTTCTTGCTAGAGAACTGATTAGACTTGTTAATATATTTTGAAATAACATAATATTAACATTAACATTAACATTAACATTAACATAACATAATTTCAAGGCTAACTTCTGAGCAACTCGGCTGCGAGAACATCGTGATTGGAGTAATGTCATTAACTTCGCTCCTTCCAAAAGGCTTCCAAAATACATTGCTATTGCGCCATTGTGAAATTTGAATTTTCATTTAGAAAAGATCCCGTTCATTTTGAAGGATGGATTGAAAGCAACGTAGGGTAAAACTGCACAAAACGCACCAGCTAAGCATAATTGCTATTTATAGCGATACCAATCATTTAAGAACCAAATTGAAAGTTGACGACGATTCAAGGATGAAATATACGTATTATCGAAAAGAAAAAATATGATAAAAACTCGATTTTGACTATATTTTCGTAAAAAAAGTAAAACAGCCAGAAAACAAACCGCGGGGTAGAACGCCAAAACTAGTGGACAGAACGCACCAAACAGGAAGGGTGGTAAGAAATAGAACAATGATTTACGGAATGTAATTATTGAAACACCAAATGTTTAATTACATATTCATCGTAGTTTTGTAAATTACCATTCTTTGGCTAAAAATCATTTAGCATTGCTAAACTCATCGAAAATTTCGCTTTTCAATGTACACTTTTTAATATCCTTATATATAAAACGCCTTCAAGTAGGCAACGAAATTCAATTTTTTCGACTGATATAGTGATATCGCGGCAAACATGGCGGCCGATAATTTTTTCGAATCGAATATTGGTGCACCGTTTTAACTCGAACAAGGACGAAATTTGTTATAATTATGCAATGTTATCGTCATTTGGGAGTCAGCAAATAAAAAGAAAGGCATTTCGTTTTGATATTCGGGTTTTCTCAAAGTTAACAGCATTCAAAATTTGAGCGTAAAACACGTGGTCTTATGGGCATTCTGTCCCAATTTTCATATGTTTGATTTTGGATAAAATTAGTAGGAAGTTAATAAAATACAACAAAATATTTATAGTCTTCCGAAAGTGCACATGAGTGGTAAAACGATAAGCTGTAGTTTGATCAGATTGCGCAGGCTGTTTTTCCATAAAACCTTATATGTAACTTACGAAAAATTACAAGTTTCACGCTGATTCCATTAATTCCTCTGTTTCTAAGAACTAAAGTAGATTTTGTGAACTTTTTATCTATTGAATGATGAAAAAGCTTGTTTGCTACAACAAAAATGAAGAAAAACATCATTCGAAGCCGTAGGTTAGTGTATATTTGAGAAAGAATGACATGGGCCATTTTACCCCGCTGGTGCGTCTTGTACAGTTTTCCCCTACGACGTCGAGAGTTGCAGGGTATTAGAAATAGAGTAAAAGTTGTTGTACTTTTCATTTATTTCATCGTTTTATTTTTTTCTATTTCTACAGGATATCGATAATCAATTTGCGCTGCAAGAGCCCATGTAATCAAGATGCTTTTCACTCATAAATTAATAGTTGTGGAGAAATTTGATTAAAGTAATAAGATAACGTATGATTTTGTTTTCATAAACCGATCAAACCTCGATTAATTATAATGAAGTTCATTTCCTTTAAAATTAGATTCAACTTGGATTGAAAAAAGCATTCATCATCACATCTGATTTAATTCACTTAAAATTCACGTAATTTTTGTGTGACGTTTATGGGGCCATTCGCTAAATACGTAAGCTCATACGGAGTTTCACATTTACTTACAATCTCTTACTAGGAGGGTAGGGGGGGGGGGGGGGTCTCCAAAAAATTTTATGTAAGAAGTGTTACATTGATAATTCGTCACAGCTATACGAAACCATATTACGCAGGTTTTCTTTCCCCCTTACTTTTTTTTGAAAAATCTTACTCTGTCTAACCAGGGGGGAGAGAGGGTATAAAATTTCAATAATTGTGCTTACGTAATAAGTGAACGGCCCCTATGCAGCAAATCTTATTAGGAGAGCGTCACATATTTTATTCGTAGAAGTTACGTGAAAATCAATTGGACAAAAATTATGTAGTTTTTCACCTAGCCGCTATGTGCACATTATTTTGTGAGTACGAAAAACAGGAGTGGCAAGTGTCCTGATTTTTCAGGATTTGTCCTGATTTTCGAGAGGCCGTCCTGATTTTTCATAAACGCTTGAATTGTCCTGATTTTTGAAAAATGGCCCATAAATGTCATGATTTGTCCTGATTTAAAAATAAATCCTAAATAAAACCAAATATATTGTTAAATTATATGAGAACATCAAACAAATCTTAAATAAAGTAGTTTAATCAGTTTAACCAATGATAATCTTTGGTTCTAATGATATTTAAATGATGATTTTCGATATTAACTCCAGACCAGCCAAGAATATTCTTGAATCAGTTGCATAATTCGAGGCGTCTTCAGCACCTTTATTTTGCCTTAAGCTATGTAATCAAAACAGAACTGCATGTTAATTTCACCAATTTAGTGGTGCCCAGAAAAATCCTGATTTTTTTTCTCGCGTTGTCCTGATTTTTGAAAAAACGACCTGGCACCTCTGACGAAAAACCTGCTTCTCAACCATCTACACGAAAAATAATAAAAAGGTCAAATTTACCAAGATAGCAAGGTAAACGCTCGCGAAAGCCAAAAAGGTAACTTCTACCTCTTCGAGTCAAAGTTTACCAAAATCGATCTGAAAAAAAAGATACAATAAACCGAGAACACAACAAACAAGTTTTGTTCCGTGCCCAATATGTGAAAATCGTAACAGAATGGTAAATGTTATCTTAGATTTCTTTAGTTGTGCTGGTTCTCGTAATAATACTTTTCATTTGTTACAGATTGGCCAACAGAGCTTCCAAGTGTTTTCCACGTTATTCCGAAACACCCCCTAGATCATTCCGGAAAAGCTGAACCTGACCTGATTAATCAAAGGAGAAGGACATGAATGTTAACGCAATGCCAGGATTCAGTGGTCATGGTGGCTCGGGAGAACACAAAGAAGGTGACCGTGAGGGAGCAGGAGTATTTTTTTCCGGCAATGAAGCAAAACGAAGATCACTGAGCCGAATTGCCACGAGCCTGGAGAAGAAAGTTAGTGTGGACTTGACGCAACAAAATTTTGTATAAACACAGTGATGCATTCCAACATTAATTATAAGGTGAAAGTCCCTATTTATTTTGAATAAATATCAATTTTTTAACCAATTTCGTTTTTGTTTAGTTTTTATTGAAGAAATCAACCAAACCAGCCAGCATTTACCTTTCAAATCAGAGAACTGGATAACGATATTATTTATTATTTTTCTATGGGAATGAAAAAAGATAAAATTTACCGAGAAAGCTTTGTGGAAAAATTACCTAGCTGCTCGGTAAATTTAACTTTTTTTTTTCTTCATGGATCACTGGGTTTTCATGTAAATCGAATGTGTCTTTGTTCTGACAGCAAACGGCTGTGTGAATTCAACGTATGGATCAATTGAATTTGTATTAGCTTCTATGTGCTTCACGTAAATCAAGAAAAATTAACGTAATTAGCCTCTACGTGAAAATCCAGGTGAGTATAACGTTTCCTTTTCAGCTGCGTGTAGAATATTTTCCATCATTCAAACAATCCTTTCCCATTTTTTTTTTTTCAAATTTATGTCCGATGCCAAATTCAAACATTTTCCAGAGGATTCGAAAAGTAACCTGGCTGCGGTGGTTTTAATGGTGGTTCGATATGTGTGTGCCTCAAATGCGGTTCCCTGGGCATGTCACTTGGCTGCGCGCTCAGTAGCTAATTAATTTGCAAATATCAACAAACCACACCAGACAGAGGAGCAATCTCCAGAGAGAGAGCTAGCAGCGCGCCGTCTATAATGAGATGCTGATGCTCTTACTATTTCTGTTTCAGCTTCTGATAATGATGATGATGTTTTCATCAGACCGAAGGTAACATCCGGCCACTGTTACCGCATTAAATGTTCCGAAAACAAGTAAGCATAAATTACAGGACGATGTTTGCTTGACATAAGCCTGTTCCAGAGAGTTAAAGTTAGTTTTTAATGAAAGTTGAAGGCACAATGTTGACAAATCCATTTTAAAAGCACTCAAAAACATATTTTAAAGTACAGTAAATTCCAATCTATTTCTTATAAAATACAACATAATTTCATATCATTGGTTAACGTAATTTCCATTTTCTAGCTATGATAGCGTTGTTTTTGTTCGAAAGATATTCCAATCGTGGACTGAGTCATGCCAAGGTGTGGTGTCGGGGAAATGGTGACGGAAAATGTCACACGCAAAAGTTTTCCCCACGGGACGCGCGTACGCGTACATTACATTTCCTGCGACACATCATGACATCAGCACGTTGTCAGGTGTTTCTGTGATGGCGGTGACAATGATGTCGATTGTCGATGATCAGCGACGATGGTGAAAATGTTGTCAGTTGAATGGAATGATGCACCGTGGTGACCACAAAGCAATGTGAAATAATCGGTCTTAATTTCCGTCACTATCGGCAGCTTTTCTGCTGTAATTATTCAATAGTTACCCAGTATGGGAAATTTGTGTAAGTTTTGTGGCCAATCGGGAGCTGATTAAAATAATCGTCATTGCGCAATGCTTTTTATCTGCTGCTTCGAAATTTTGTAATGAAAATTACTCATACTGCATTAGACTATGCATTTATTATTCATGATTTGAAACGTTTTATTTTTTTTTTTTTACTTTTATTTTGCTACAAATATCTAAATATTATATTTTTTTCTGAAAGTTATTGTTTATGACATTTTTTTCCTTTCCCATCCCTTTCCACGACAAAAAATTCAATATCTTATTGTGCTCGAATATGATTGACTGGCACAAATAAAAATTCTCCAATCATTTTAATAAAAAAAAAGCCGATATTTTCAGTGTCTCAGTTGTTTTTTTTTCTCAAATTTCAATGAGTTTGTTGGAAAGCTGGTAACTTCAAGATCCTTTTACCAGTGGAAGTGCATGGTGAATAAGGTATTACCTTAGACAGACGCTGGTTCGCTTTGTTATTATTTTTTGTTTTGGAATATTTTAACATCACAGTTGGTCCATGCTCACTACTCTACCACCAAACTAGCGACCAAATCGATTTAAAAAAAAAAAACAAATCATGTTGAAAGTAAAGATGTCGTGTCAAAGGACGATTCACCGAACGTTGTTTTCAATATACCGTGCAATGATTGTGATTCTCAGTATAGTGGCATGACAATTAATACACTAAAAGAACGGATTGTAGGACACAAGTCGAACAAGAAGGCATTGGATAAACTACGGAGCGAAGGAGCGGACAAACACGACCCATGAATGGCATCTTTAAAAGGACAAACAGCACTTATGCAATACAGCATAAAACAAGATCACTCATTCAACTTGGAAAGGATCAAAATAATCGATCGACATAGTTACACCTCTGGAATCCAAACTCTTGAAATGTGTCACATTGCAAGGAACGGTAGCACTGTCAACAAAAAGACTGATACTGAAGGGCTAAGTATCATCTACACCGGTATTTTCAACTCCATGCACGCTCCTTTTTTTAAACTCAAAATTAAGTAGTTTTGGTTCAAAACAGCACTTCAGTGGCAGCCCTCAACATTGAGTTCGACTGGGCAATTGCAAAACAAAGTTCTGATAGGCATACTCAATACTAAGTTCGGCAGCCGAACTCAAATTTATCCTTTTTATTCGAGGATTGTTTATTTTAAGGGAATTAAAGGATGGTTAAAACAATTTTGTACCCGGATGTTGCTGTTCCGGTAATTGCAATTACAGAGCGGTGGAAAAATTTGACACTCCCGGTCAAAGAAAACTTCCGGATGTTACTTCTCACGGGAAGTAAATAACATCCAGAAGTTTCCGGACATTCCAAGCCGCTCACCATATGATGACAATGATGTACAGAATTTTACGCTGACACGGTGGACATTCCATTATGAAGTTCCTCCATAGTCTTCCGGTTATTTGTTCCAGAACGACAAAATTTTGCGTCGTGTTCGTTGGTTGCTGTTCCGGTTCGAAGTGAACTCGCTAAGTGTTTTCAGTTTAACAAAAAGAGTTCAAGTTTTAGTTCATAAGGTCGAACTCAGCATTGCTCCCTCGTCGAAGAAAAAAAGGGATCAATATTGATCTCGCAGTTCGAACTCCGTTTTGAACCAACGCACAATGGGGAAAAAAGTGTACAAATCGCGAAGAAATTCAATATCTTTAGCCCTACATAACCCAAATCAATGAAATTATACTTTCCTTTTGTGAAAATTTCCGGAGAATCGATTGGACATAGTTTCCGCACAACGCCGCACAAGCTTACGAACGGAGATATAGTGCCTTTTTAACCCCTTATTCCCCTATATTTTGTAAACATTCCAGAAAAACACTGATTTGAACCAGAGAATTTTGAACGAAAACAGACCTACCGTGTGTAACTTTTTCTGAAAAATCGAATGAAGGCTGTTTTGGCCACCGCACGTTTCAGAAAATGGAGTTATGGCGGTTTTTACCCACAGTTCCCCTACATTTTTCAATGATTTCAGAAAAAAGCATGTTCGAACTTGAAAATTTTGAACCAAATGGGTTGTATCCTATGTGATTTTTTCCGAGAAATCCAACGAAAGCTGTTTGAGCCACCGCACGGATTAGGAACAGAAGTTATGGCTGTTTTACTCTCAATTGCCCAACATTTTTCAAATAGCTCAGAAAAAGCATGTTGGGACTTGATAATTTTGAACGAAATGGGTTGTATTTTGTGGAGTTTTTTCCGAGGAATCAAATGAAGGCTGTTTGAGCCGCCGCACACTTCGGAAAATGAAGTTATGGCTGTTTTACCTTCAATTCCCCTACATTTTCAAATTGTTAAGAAACCGCATGTTCAAACTTGAAAATTTTGAATCTTTTGGGACGCAAGGAGGAAAAGGGTACTTAACTTTAAGTTCATAGAGTCGAAGTATGTTTTGAACCTCGGTCATACTTAATTTTGAGTTAAAATAAAGGATCGTGTGCAAAACAAACACCAACTCACTGAAACACAAAATAACACATCTCATACACAACATTCAATAACAATTGATAGTAGTTAACAAAAGAGCAAACAGGAAAGCCAAAAAGTTCTTATTTTATAAGAATCTTTGTAAAAAAATTAAAAAGTATCACCAAACGAAAACATCATTAGTTTGCAATCACCATACGCTTAACCTACAAGAAAACGACTTTTTTTTTCAAGACAGTTTCATTGAATCCAAAAACATTCTGGACAATTAAAACGAAATATTACTGTAAGTAGAATTAACAGTTTTTAACATACACATAGCTTTATATTATATCATTTTTACTCATTTGATTTGTATTGTCCTCAAAATTTAGTTATATAATATTTATTTTGTCTTGTCCTCATAACATTAAAACAGTTAAAAAAAGGAATCAGATTAGCTGATATTAAAATAAATCAATAATTTTTGTAAACTTTTTCCACCTCGCCAGATTTCTTGATAAAGGCTAAATAAGCACGCCGAAACGTCGGATGTAGTTTATAAACATAATTCTACGATTTTTGGAGACTGAAATCGCCGAGGAACTTTTTCAACAAGTTTATGGAATTTTCACTGTTTTAAAGCTGTAGAAAACTAGCACTGAAAATTTATCTAATAATCTACATAATTGACACCCAACTTCCTGTGTTGGTTTATTTATACTGTTTCCATGGTGTAAAAACGCGGTATAGTAGATAAGCTATTCCAATACGCAAATGTTCATGTTACTTTGCAAACAAAGGCGATGGAAATCTTCTGGTCGAAAACTGAAACTTTTTGTGTCGAAAACTAAAATTGAATGTCAAAAGCTAGACGATCGAGGGCTTTTAGTAAAAAAAAACTTTGTTTTGAGAATTTTGATCAATTGGATGAGCATGAAGAAAAAAAAGCTTTGTTCATAGAACCAATCGATTTCTAGATGAAAAACTTTAGTCAGTTTATGCAAATACATACTTTTTCTGGCAAAACATGCGCAAACTGTCGAAAACTACTGTTTTACTCTACCAGTTGTTGACCACACTTCGGTTTCGTGCTTGGTTATTTGAACCAACAGTTTTTGGGTTATTAGGTATGTATGTATGTATGGTTCCTCCGTCGGTAGCAAGGCTCAGCCTGCCTACCAGAACACTTGAAAGAGATTAAGATAATACCAATACTCAAACCAGACAAACCACCAGAAGAAGTAACATCTTTCAGACCGATAGCATTACTCTCCACCATAACAAAAACCCTCAACACCGCGGTACTAGAAGATATTAACAAAACTTTATATACATCAAAAATACTACCTGATACTTCCTTCGGGTTTAGAAAAAATATGTCCACAGAGAACTGCGTGGCATATGCCACTAACTTTATCATGGAAAGCAAAAGAAAAGGAATGACAGTAATTGGAGTATTTTTTGATTTTAAAAATGCTTTCAATTCGATAGATGTCAGCCAACTGAGAGATATAATGACGTCATATAATTTTAGTCCTGATTGTATAACATGGATATACAATTTTCTAATTAATAGAAAAACTATTATCCACACTGAAGAAGGACCAGTGGAACATGTAGTTTCAAGTGGATTACCGCAAGGAGATGTTCTTTCCCCTACACTCTTCAATATATATACTTCAAGCCTCCATGAAACAAACCTCGACCCAGATGAAGCTACCCTTCAATTTGCAGACGATTTTTTGAAATTGATCAGATCAAAAAACGAAAACCAAGCTTTTATAAAAATGCAAAAGAGAATAGATTTGTTCGTTAGAAAAGCCTCAGATTTAGGACTCGTCATAAACTGCGCAAAAACGAAAGCTATGATTTTTAAAAACAGTGCGAAAGTTATAATTCTAAAAATAAACGGCGAAACACTAGAAACAGTAAGGAACTATAAGTACCTGGGTATTACCCTAGACCAAACATTAAGATACGGCATACATATAAAAACAATGATTGATAAGATACACGATAGACAGAAAATGCTCAAAGTCATCGGAAGTATCAAAAGTGGAGCAAACCCTCGTGTTATGATGCTATACTACAAAGCTCTGTATGGAGGTTTCCTTAATTACGGTTCAATATTTTATGGAGGAGCAAGCAAGACTTACAATGAGAAGTTAGAGGTTACAAATAGACAATGTCTTAGAATTGCGACAGGATGTTCAAAGTCGACACCTATAAACACACTGCACAGTGGTGCAGAACATCAATCTAGCTGTACGAAATTAATAGCGCCCAGGGATGAAGAGATAGATATTTGATGTCTTCAGCAACATTGTTCAGTTTTATAAGGAGCATATTCTAGTATCAAAATTTTTGCCGAGGGGTCCACCGATAGCGAGATAAAAATGCTAACTTTTTTGTTTTTCAAATTAGGGCTTTGATGTCTTCGACAAAGTTGTTTATCTGATCAAAATACATAAGTTTGTTGAATATGTCAAAGTCCTATCACATCACCCTCAGGAGTTACAGTCAAAGTAAAAAAAATCTCTTGAAAAAACAGTTTTTTGAACCTGACACGTTGTAGATTGGATAAAATGGTTCGCTGTCTTTGGAACAAAGTTGTAACAAGCCACGATCTACATTTGTCTCATACATTATGATGAGTTTAGAAGTTGCTGAAGCTCTATAGAAAGCATTTGGTGTATTTTATTGGCAATTTTGAGAGGCTCGTCCATCGAAAAGTGCACATTTTCGCAACACCCCCTTTTTTGTGATTATTTTTTATGATAAGCGGAACCATTTCCATTTGAAATTAGTGCGGAAATCGGTGGAACTAGTAGAGATTTAAATGATTGAAAATACACTTTTTTTTGTAAAAATAACCTATTTTACTTACAGAGAAATTGTTAAAACATTTAATTGATTAATAAAGTGTTGCTGTTTTCTTTTATATAGTTTGTTTGATTAAAAAACATTTAAATTCGATTTTTCAAATCATTTAAACCTCAAAAAAATAAATGGAACTTATCTGTTAAATTTGGTAAAGCACTAAATTAGTATTTGATATCATTTAAATGAATAATAGAATTTTGCCATTACAGTATAACTGCTTCGACTGGTTCCAAGTAACTGTATCCAAGCAAGCAATTCACTTTTGTCTTTTTTTTTTTTGGTTTTTTTCAGTCATAAGTTTTAATTGAATTTAAATGCCTTTTAATAAAACATAATATATAAAAAAAAACTGCAACATTTTATTAATCAATTAAATGTTTTAACGTTTTTTACATAAGTAAAATAAGTAATTTTTACATAAAATGTGTATTTTCAATCATTTAAATCTCTACTAGTTCCACCGATTTCCAAGCTAATTTCAAATGGAAATGGTTCCGCTTATCATAAAAAATAATCACAAAAAAGGGGGTGTTGCGAAAATGTGCTCTTTTCGATGGACGAGCCTCTCAAAAATGGCAATAAAATACACTAAATGCTTTCTATAGAGCTTCAGCAACTTCTAAACTCATCATAATGTATGAGACAAATGTAGATCGTGGCTTGTTACAACTTTGTTCCAAAGACAGCGAACCATTTTATCCAATCTACAACGTGTCAGGTTCAAAAAACTGTTTTTTCAAGAGATTTTTTTTACTTTGACTGTAACTCCTGAGGGTGATGTGATAGGACTTTGACATATTCAACAAACTTATGTATTTTGATCAGATAAACAACTTTGTCGAAGACATCAAAGCCCTAATTTGAAAAACAAAAAAGTTAGCATTTTTATCTCGCTATCGGTGGACCCCTCGGCAAAAATTTTGATACTAGAATATGCTCCTTATAAAACTGAACAATGTTGCTGAAGACATCAAATATCTATCTCTTCATCCCTGGGCGCTATTAATTTCGTACAGCTAGATTGATGTTCTGCACCACTGTGCACTGGCAGCAATAGCAGGAGAAGGGCCCTTATACCTCAAACGGATCTATTTAACGAAGAAGAGAATATTGCAACATGTATATAGGAACGACTTGATTGCTCAGCAATTACAAAGTTTAGACCAGCATAATGTAACTCACAAAAAACAAAACACTTATCTGGAACAAGTATATCTTGAAAACATGAATGAATTTCAACAGATATACTTACAACACACTACGAACAACCAAACTCCAAATGTTTTAATCTTGGATCAGATACCACAAACACAAATAAGGAAAAAACAACAGTCAGCGGAAGTGATGAGGAAAGAAGTTATACACATGCTAAACACTCAATACCCAACATACACACAAATATACACGGACGCATCAAAACACGAAAACAAATGCGGAATAGGAATATTCGAAGAAGATGACAGTAAAGAAACTAGTATGCAATCGGATAACGAAGTCTCTATAACCACAGCTGAAATGATTGCTATCAAAACCGCACTGGAAAACGTAAACACAATTATAGCAAACAGGACATTAATTCTTACAGATTCCCAAGCATCATGTAGAATCCTAAATCAGCAATTAGAAACAAACGAATTCGATGAACTTACCTTCCAAATAATAAAACTAGCCGAATCGAAAAAAGCAACCATACAATGGATTCCTGCGCATATACAAATCGTGGGTAATGAAAAAGCAGACACTGCGGCTAAACAAGGGCTGTCGAGCCCATGCATACTAGTGAATAAATCACGGATCAGTGATAAGACACTGAAAGCAAAAAATGAGTGGATAAATTCAATCAACAGATGGTACCAGGAGTACGTACATACATCACAGAAAGGTTCGAAATTCTACCGCTTTCAAGCAACTTTTAACCGAAAACCATGGTACTGGAACAGCAAACTGAAAAACACAGAAATTAGAACCATGAATCGAATATTAAGTGGGCATGATTATTCACCCTATTGGCTTGGTATAATGAGAGTTCGTGACTCAATATACTGCGAGCTCTGCAAAGAACCGTTCACAACCGAACACATCATCCTATATTGTATACAGTTTAACCATCTACGGAACTATCACGATTGGGACAAATTTACCAATCTTCTCGAATTATTTCGAGATTTCGATGAAGCACGTATGAAAGAAGTGTTATCTTTTTTGGAAAAAACGAGACTAAAAATTTAATATAAATTGGCAACACTTATTCACACGCTGAAAGTCAGTCAAAATAGTCGAAATAGTGGTGTTATAGAGTGACATTCTCTGGCCATCAACATAAAACGAAGAAGAAGAAGAAGAAGAAGAAGAAGGCTCAGCCTATGTGTGTGCGGCTTGGCCCACGAATTGATTCTCAAGCTTCCACGGGCCGATGGTTCGTCGAGAGAAGGTATCCAACCTTCAGAGACCTACAGTTGGCAATCAATTCCGCTTGCAATAGTGCAAGTTTTCTTGCCGATACCGGGAATATTATCCAGTACGCCACGGTTACCAGACACCGCCAGCCTATCCGCTAGACCACATTAGCCCTATTGATTTTTTTATTTTTTATTTTTAACATGTTTTCATATATATTTGAAAACCATAATTATTAAATCACATAGTTTTCAATCAGGAAGAAGCAGCAATCAGCTTTTACCACAGAAAGAAGTCTCAATCCGCTTTATCATGGTCTAGAAGCGGAAGTCACATTGCACATTAAAATTTGTTGATACTTACGGTTTCGGATAGGTCCGGAACATTCCTCACTTCAGCAGAAGACATCTGCTGTTCCTCGAGAACCAACATATTGTTCTGGTTCGATTGTTTTTATCCAATTCGCTGTTGAGAACAATAGCCGTGATGATTGATGATGACAGCTGATGATGGTAAACACGGTACAAATATTTACATGATCACACAGTGAAGCCAAACAACTCAATTTAGATTCGTGGTAACTCAGCAGTGTTGCCAAATATTCTGACTGGTTAACACAGAATACCACTGAAACCTGCATTTTCAACAAAATTTAAAAAAAAAAAGACAAACCGCTTTTGCATTTTCAACAGGAAGAAGTCTCAATCCACTTTCTCATAATTGACAGTCTCAATACGTTTGACTGTTATCTACAGGCAGAAGTCTTAATAGATTTAAACATAATGAACAAGAAGCAGACTCAACCCGTTTTAACAAGCAGAACTCTCAACCCGCCTTTTAATTTTCAAAAGTACTGAAATCTCCTTTTTAACATTTTCAACAAACAAAAGTCTCAAACCACTTTAACATTTTCACAAACAAAAGTCTCGATCCGCTTCAACATAACCAGGAAAAAGTCTCAATCCGTTGTAACATAATAAGCATTCACAAGCCTCAATCCATGTTTACACATCTAACAAGCAGAAGTCTCAATCCGTCTTTTATAATCCACACACAGAACTTGAAATTCTTTGAGCTCAGAACTCTCAATCCGCTGTTGCATAATCAACAGGTAAAAGTCTCAACCCGCTTTCGTATTTTCAAAAAACTGAAGCCTCAATGCGCTTGTAGAATGTCGTAAAAAGAAGTCTGAAACGCAATTATCTTCTGTTATATGTCCCGTCACAATCTTTTACTCATGATTGAAAGTCCCACCGCAATTACCTTCAGTTATATGACCAGCCACAATTGAAATCTTTTAATAATGATTGGAAATCTCATCGCAATCATCTTCAGTTGGTTGTCCCATCAAAACTGCAATCTTTGCAGTTGCAACTCATGCAACTCATGACATTATAGCTGGTTCATTTAGCCGTATTTCTACGTTTCCACCCTGCACCGCGTGGAGGCGAACCATGTTGCAGGATGGGTTGTTGGGTGCCCTTAAATGTATGTTACGGAATGAAACACCCCCAAATGTATACAATAATTTTCAATGTTGGCGTATTCAATAATTTAAACACTGGCCTTTGAAATAAAGAAACAGAGGTGCCCTGATAAATCACGATTTGACCTGATTTTTGAAAGACCGTGTTGATTTTTTTTTTCAATATCCTGATTTATCCTGGTCTAAATTGTACTTAATTGGCCTGATTATCGAAAAAATATCTAAATTGCAATTCAATTTACATTTAAGTTACCAGGACATCGAACAAATCTGTAATAAAAAAAATAGTTTAACCGACAGTAATGTTCGATTCAGATTATATTTAAATGATATTTTTTTAATATAAACTGCAGGCCAGTTAAGATGTATACAGTATCTGTATTTCGCCTCCATTTATGCATTTTAAGCAGAATTTGTGGTGTCCTGAAATATCCTGATTTTGTCTTCATGGTATAATATTTTTTTGACAAAACCGCCTGGCACCCCTGTATAAAAATAAAAAGGTGTTGAAAAAGTTTAAGCCTTACAAAAACAGAAAGAGAGAGATTAATGCGGACAAGTGACTAATGTGTGCTAGTTTTTTAATATAGTGAATTAAGTGAATTCAGTAGACCAAACAAATTATTCGAACGTTCAATAACATGACATGTGTTGCCATCAAAAAATGTCGTATGGAAGTAATACTATCAAATGCCTTGAAATGCCTTGAAATTTACATGGCTACAATAGTGGATAAGTTAAATGCAGATGGTGAAGCTTACGTTTGCTAAAAACTATCCCAATAACTAGCAAATTGTATCATTCCTGTTAGCCGGCGATGAAGCAAAACTTTTCAAATTGCTGTTTAAAACAAGAAAACAAACTGCCATATAACAATATCGGCCAAGGAAATTTGGATCATTCATTTTATATGCGAAAAGTTCAAATGCCTGCTATACAATTCCTAAAGTGGCACCAATTAAGTAGCCCACCCCAGGTTTTTGGAGCCTGGAATTCGAGCAAAGGAACGGAGGGCCCCAATTGGGTCAGCTGGTCATTTGCCTGCCGGATTTTTTTTTTCCTTTCTTGGTGTTCTTTTTTCGGTATTTGTAAGTTACTAAGCACCCGTTTCGTAAATGGGTTACAAATAACAATTGAAGGCAATGGAAATGGCGATTGTTTGGCCGTTTTGTACTCGGCCGGTCGTTTGGAAAAATAACTTTATCCATTTTCCCCTCCCCTTAGATTTGGGAATTGTTTTCAAGTTCAGAGCCAAATAAAGCAGCTTAATTTGGTTTGTTGGGTTGTTTTTTTTTCGGTTGCTATTGTACTTTAACGACTGCTAATTTGTACTAGGGTAATCGTTTTTTTTTGTTTTTTTTTTTATTACAAGCTGTTACGATCGAAAGTCAGGTGCCAGATGAAAATAATGTTTTACGACATTTGAGAGCTTTCTTTACGAGGTGGTACATTGGCGGACATAAAGGCATTCGATTGATTGGCAAACAAAATCAATGTTAACGTGAATTGAAATTGGACTCGAGATAAAAAAAAAACTATTTAACCTCAACTCCAGCTCATCTGATAACAATCCACTAAAAACCCGGAAGTTGAAACTGCAGTTGAAATTGAATAAATACCAATCAAAACAGCTCAAAATCAGATCCCGAAACATAGGATTTAGAGCAAAGTTCAGCGGAATTGGCAATTCTTCCATACTTTATGTTCACATGGCGACCGTTGAAAATATTCCAAACATTCGCTCCTCAGCATGTTGTGAGACTTTGAAGAGAAAAAAAACCTCAAATGAAAAGCTAAATTATTCGTATTTAACTTAAAAATTGGTCCACTGGTTTCCAATTATTTTCGATGTAAAGTACGCATCAAGTACGATTTTTTAAAACTAGAATCCAGAAACAACAAAGCTATTTAAAGATTTTCAAAGGTCGAAAGAGTTATAAGCCATGATTGAACAAAATTGTCATCGAGAAATCATTCAAAATAAGTGGATCGATATCTGAAGTGGTTTGTTTTCCTTCAGACCAAGACCGATCAAGCCACTTATTCTCTTTGCTTCAGAAGCACCTGAAAGTTCTTGAATCAGAAGCATCAATGACGTTGGAAATCGAATATAGCACCAGAACCGAAAAATGTAAGCGAGAGCTGCCAGTCATGCTCAGCTCGTGCTCAGCAAACAACAACAATAATAATTGAGCTACCCGGTAAAATGGTCCAGTTTATGTGTTTTGTTTTTTGAGCCCATTAAAAATAAGTGCTGTTTGTGATCTGTGAGTTGATGACCTATCTGATTGTCTTTTTTTACTTTTTAATTTGCCACTTTTACTCACCAATTTTGAGGGTATTAGGGAGCAAGAATCCATTCTTAGAAAGATAAAAAACGTCCATATTAATATAAAAAATTGTCAAATTTTGTACTTCAAACTTTTTAAATTTTTGTTTCAATTTCAATACGAGTGATCCCTTTGTACCAAATTTGTTCCTATTTCGATTAGAAACTATTGAAGAATAAAAAAAAAAATTTAAAAAAAAATTACAAATCAAACACGGAACGATGAGAAGTGTGATTCGACAGAATGCTTCTAGGTAACGCAGAACGTTTGGATGAGTGATCTCTAGAGGATGGTTTTTCTTAGAGACCTGAGGAGAAGATAGGAAAACAAAAATAAATCAGAACTTTGGAAACGAGAAATCATTTTCTTTTTATTCGTTCACCATCACCTCTCAATGGGCAGAGCTAGGATGAGATGACCGTCGTTTGATGTGGTTTTATGTTTTGTAATTTGAGATCCATTGCCCTATAGCTGGCCGACCTATGTTTTAATGGAATTGCATGAGTTGAGGGATGATCTTTTGAAAATCTTTGAGCTGCAACCAAATGACTACAATCACGTTCTTATTTTATTTTTACTTTAATTGGTGCTATGTTTTACACCCTTCAAGGTTGTTCAGAATTTCCCTAACGAATATCGTTATATTCGGAATCGAATTTTTCCCGTTCGATGAATCATTGAGTCAGCTCATAAATCATACATTAAGTTACAGCCAGTAGATCAGATTCATATCAGCTGTGAAAAATAGTTCGCATAAAACGGTTGAATACGTGTTGTTTAATTTTGTGAAACTGACGGAGTTTTAATCAAAAGTTGATATGACTCAGATACAACCAGTTTTCCTAAATCGATCTTACATTTACTCATGCTGCTTATAATTGATTCAAACACTCCAGCACATAAAACTTTGATGGGAATTTTTGTTTTTTTTTTTCCCAAAATTGCCATGTTTGATCTTTTTATGCTGACTTTTCTCTATTCTATCGCAACTATTCCCTCAGAATTTTTGCTAGTGCGAATTTAGATAAGAACTGACGGCGGCGCCAATTTGTCGCCTTCTTGTCACTTCCTGCTCATGAGCAATTCCTTCTATTCCAGCAATTCTCAAGAGGGGATTTAAAATTCTGCTCATTGTTAACCAGCCGTAGCCCGGAAAGGCTGCACGTTCATAATTCCGTAACAAGAGCACTCACTCGCTGATAAGATTGATTGGTTCTGTTTGTGTTCGACCTTCCAAGCGTGTGGAGCTTGTTCGAGTGGACCTTGAACATGGCATACGCATGATCCATTCTTCCCCCCGCTATTCAAATCAGTACGGCGGCGGCGGCGGCAATTTTTCAAAGAGATTCATTCATCGAAAAGCCGATGGCTATACGCATGTAAAAAGTGGTGGAGCTGAGGATGATTTTCATTTGTTTAAAAATATGGTTATCAGCAGAAGCAAAAAAAAATAACAAACATGTATGCTCTCTTTACGCTTGAGCCCGGCAAGAAAAACAAAAAATCGAATCATGAAATCTTTCATCAGGAGGTATTCATTACACATATACACGGTTGCTCATCTTGAGGCGAAATCGGAAACACTCCAATCGTTTTTTTATTGCTCAATATATCCCGCATCTGTCAGGACCGGCCCGTAATCTGTCAATTAAGATGAGTGTTGCAGTTTTAAATTTATTTTTACAAATTCGCGGATCGTTTTTTGCCTTTCTAACAGAAAGGTTTGGTTATCGGTCGATTTGAGAGATCATTAATTATGGGTCTTAGACATACCTTTATAGGTACCTATCGACTCAGCTCGACGAGTTCTGTTGATGTCCGTGGATTTGTATGTGCCATTTTAAAAATGTCTAGAACGTTTTTGCGAAACTGGGCTGCACAATTAAAATGATTTTAGTCTCAAAAGAATGCATTTTTTTTTCTACACAACCCTTTCAAAAACGGGAAAAAAACAAAATAGTTGAAACCGTTTTCTTTACCAAATACATATCATACTTATTATGGCATAAAAAAAAGTTGCTAGTGGCGCCTCGAAGCAGCAGCACCAGCAATCATTTATAAATTGAAGATAATCAAAATAAAAAAATAATATTTTTATTAACTCGAGAATTGAACCAAAACCCTTCAGATCCCAAGTTGCAAGCGCTATCCAATAAACCATCGGCACGCTTGATTGAAAGCGGCTCAAACTCAAATAGGTAAAAGGCATTACTAAGACGCACCGTGGTCTGGGCAGTTTCTCAGTCTGCTGGGGCAAATACGGCAACAGTGTTTATATCTTACACTTCTTGCTTTTCAATGCAGCAAATGGCGGATGGGCGTTTCCTTCAGAGTCCGCCATGCCTATAGACATTATAATTTCATTTATGAAATTATAGTGTCTAAAGCCATGCCGGGTGTCAACAAAATGCAGAGCCGTACAGGAAACTGCGTTGGGGGGGAATTTATATGAAGATCTTATGACCCTCGTTTTTTTTACTCGTGTTGAAGAATGAATTTATGTTTTTTTTTTCATTTCTACATACTCATACATAATTTAGATTCAATTTCAGATGCAGAATTCAGATTCAGTTTTCAAATTCAGGATACAGGTTTAGGAATCAGAATTCAGGATTCAAAATTCAGAATTCAAAATTCAGATTCAGAACTCATATTCAGATTCAGAATTTAGATTCAGAATTCAGATTCAGAATTCAGATTAAGAATTCAGATTCAGAATTCAGATTCAGAATTCAGATTCAGAATTCAGATTCAGAATTCAGATTCAGAATTCAGATTCAGAATTCAGATTCAGAATTCAGATTCAGAATTCAGATTCAGAATTCAGATTCAGAATTCAGATTCAGAATTCAGATTCAGAATTCAGATTCAGAATTCAGATTCAGAATTCAGATTCAGAATTCAGATTCAGAATTCAGATTCAGAATTCAGATTCAGAATTCAGATTCAGAATTCAGATTCAGAATTCAGATTCAGAATTCAGATTCAGAATTCAGATTCAGAATTCAGATTCAGAATTCAGATTCAGAATTCAGATTCAGAATTCAGATTCAGAATTCAGATTCAGAATTCAGATTCAGAATTCAGATTCAGAATTCAGATTCAGAATTCAGATTCAGAATTCAGATTCAGAATTCAGATTCAGAATTCAGATTCAGAATTCAGATTCAGAATTCAGATTCAGAATTCAGATTCAGAATTCAGATTCAGAATTCAGATTCAGAATTCAGATTCAGAATTCAGATTCAGAATTCAGATTCAGAATTCAGATTCAGAATTCAGATTCAGAATTCAGATTCAGATTCAGAATTCAGATTCAGAATTCAGATTCAGAATTCAGATTCAGAATTCAGATTCAGAATTCAGATTCAGAATTCAGATTCAGAATTCAGATTCAGAATTCAGATTCAGAATTCAGATTCAGAATTCAGATTCAGAATTCAGATTCAGAATTCAGATTCAGAATTCAGATTCAGAATTCAGATTCAGAATTCAGATTCAGAATTCAGATTCAGAATTCAGATTCAGAATTCAGAATCAGAATTCAGATTCAGAATTCAGATTCAGAATTCAGATTCAGAATTCAGATTCAGAATTCAGAATCAGAATTCAGATTCAGAATTCAGATTCAGAATTTTTGTAAATTTATTTTCGGCATATCGGTGAAAAATTTAGATTCATGGAGAAAGAATATCAGAATTAAAAATTGATGAAGCTGGATGTTGCGAGGTAAAGTATGGTGTACGTTAATAAATTTTCCTTGCAAAAATGTTCTTTCGCTCTTTTCATCATCCGTAAAATTTCTCCTCACTTTATCAATTTTCAATTCTGGAATTGTTTCTCCAAGAATACCAATTTGCACAGTTTTTGATAAATTTGCGATGACTTAAAGATCATTACGCATGAAAACACGATTTTGTTTTGTGAAAACTTTTTTTCACAATTTTTCTGAAATTAAGTTTGCTGCATACTTTTAGGGGTAAAACCATACTATTAAAAGTTGTAAAATCCGAAATCATAAAAAAAAATTTGGATGAAAGAAATTTCAATGTTGAAAACCGTGTGATGCAAAACAATCAAAATGAGATTTACAAGATTAAGAATTCAGATTCAGAATTCAGATTCAGAATTCAGATTCAGAATTCAGATTCAGAATTCAGATTCAGAATTCAGATTCAGAATTCAGATTCAGAATTCAGATTCAGAATTCAGATTCAGAATTCAGATTCAGAATTCAGATTCAGAATTCAGATTCAGAATTCAGATCCAGAATTCAGATTCAGAATTCAGATCCAGAATTCAGATTCAGAATTCATATTCAGAATTCAGATTCAGAATTCAGATTCAGAATTCCGATTCAGAATTCAGATTCAGAATTCAGATTCAGAATTCAGATTCAGAATTCAGATTCAGAATTCAGATTCAGAATTCAGATTCAGAATTCAGATTCAGAATTCAGATTCAGAATTCAGATTCAGAATTCAGATTCAGAATTTAGATTCAGAATTCAGATTCAGAATTCAGATTCAGAATTCAGATTCAGAATTCAGATTCAGAATTCAGATTCAGAATTCAGATTCAGAATTCAGATTCAGAATTAAGATTCAGAATTCAGATTCAGAATTCAGAATTCAGATTAAGAATTCAGATTCAGAATTCAGATTCAGAACTCAGATTCAGAATTCAGATTCAGAATTCAGATTCAGAATTCAGATTCAGAATTCAGATTCAGAATTCAGATTCAGAATACAGATTTAGAATTCAAATTCAGAGTTCAGATTCAGAATTCAGATTGAGAATTCAGATTTAGAATTCTGATTAAGAATTTGGATTAAAGATCAACCTGGAATTTGAAATTGGAACTTATATTCAAATATTAGACTAAGTGTTGTAACTCAAAATTCAAACTTTAGAATCAGAATAAGATTTCAGATTTAGTTTACAGAATGAGATTAATCATTTAATAGTCATATTACTTTCCCCTCCTTTTGTGGGAATTTTTCCTCTATGCATGGTTGAGCTCTAAAAAAGGTATCATGCTAGGGCACGCGTCACGGCTATCCATCAATATTGTAGTTGGTTTTACTTATTCAGTAAAAAAAAAGCATAAAAAAACAGTAAGATTCGAACCGTGACCAGCAACGTGAAAGTTCTGGTTGCTACCACGGCACCATTTCAGCGTGTTATAAATCTTGGAAATTCTACTGTTTAAATACCATTCTTTCCATACATAAAATGAGCTCCTTACATACCAGTTCGCTTTTCCCCAAAAAAACGTATCAGGCATCATTTTTGCCTTTCTTACAGAAAGGTTTGGTTATCGGTCGATTGGGGAGATCATTAATTATGGGTCTTAGGCATACCTTTATAGGTACCTATCGACTCAGCTCGACGAGTTCTGTTGATGTCTGTGGATTTGTATGTGCCATTTTAAAAATGTCAAGAACGTTTTTGCGAAACTGGGCTGCACAATTAAAATGATTTTAGTCTCAAAAGAATGCATTTTTTTTTCTACACAACCCTTTCAAAAACGGGAAAAAAACAAAATAGTTGAAACAAGTTTTTTACGAAATGCATATTATACAAATTATGGCATAAAAAAAAGTTGCTAGTGGCGCCTCGAAGCAGCAGCACCAGCAATTATTCGATTATATTGATGATAACAAAAAAATAAAACTTCTGTCATGAGAATCGATTCCAAAACCTTCATCTCATAAGTCACCAACGCTATCCAGTAGGCTATTGGTACGCTTAAGATTGAGACGCTAAAACTGAAATGGGTTACAGGTATTACTAAGACGCTCCGTTTTCTGGGCAGATTCTCAGTCTACTGGTGCAAATACGGCAACAGCGGAAAATATAATTAACACGTTTAGCTTTTCAATGCAGCAAATGGCGGCTTACCGTTTCCTTCCCTTCAGAGACCTATGTTCGGGCATTAACAAAAAGCAGAGCCGTACAGAAAACTGCGTTGGGGGGAATTCATTCGAAGATTTTAGACCTTGTTTTTTTTAACCATACTTGATCATTCAGCATACTCATACATAATTGAGATTCAGAATTTAGATTTCAGAATTCTGAATGTAGATGTAAAATTTAGATTCATCAGAACATCTGTAAATTTTCTCCTCACTATCTATTCATCATTATCAAGTTTCAATTCTGACATTTTTTCTCCAAGAACATAAATTTTCACCGGTATGCCGAAACACAAATTTACAAAAATCAATGAACGGCGGTTAACTTTTCTTAAAATATCTTAAGAATTCAGATTAAGAACTCATATCCAAAATTCAGATTCAGATTGAAAATTCAGATTCTGAATAGGGTAGGGGAAGTTTTGTGGGAATATTTTGTATTACGCATGGTTGAGCTCTAAAAAAGGTATCATCCAAGCCACGCGTAACCGCTAGCCATCAACACTGTAGTTGGTTTGATCTATCGAGTTGAAAAAAAATTAAAAATAAATCAGCAAGAATCAAACTTGTGACCAGCTGCGCGAGAGTTTGGAACGCTACCACAACTCCACGTCAGCTTATGATTTCAAAGAGAATTAAACATTTTAAATACCAGTCCTTCCTTCTATAAAACAAACTCCTAAAATGCCAGTTCGCTTTCCCTCAAAAAAACTTACTAGACATGGTTTGGTACCTTTTTGCCTTTCTTACAGAAAGGTTTGGTTATCGGTCGATTGGGGAGATCATTAATTATGGGTCTTAGGCATACCTTTATAGGTACCTATCGACTCAGCTCGACGAGTTCTGTTGATGTCTGTGGATTTGTATGTGCCATTTTAAAAATGTCAAGAACGTTTTTGCGAAACTGGGCTGCACAATTAAAATGATTTTAGTCTCAAAAGAATGCATTTTTTTTTCTACACAACCCTTTCAAAAACGGGAAAAAAACAAAATAGTTGAAACAAGTTTTTTACGAAATGCAAATTATACAAATTATGGCATAAAAAAAAGTTGCTAGTGGCGCCTCGAAGCAGCAGCACCAGCAATTATTCGATTATATTGATGATAACAAAAAAATAAAACTTCTGTCATGAGAATCGATTCCAAAACCTTCATCTCATAAGTCACCAACGCTATCCAGTAGGCTATTGGTACGCTTAAGATTGAGACGCTAAAACTGAAATGGGTTACAGGTATTACTAAGACGCTCCGTTTTCTGGGCAGATTCTCAGTCTACTGGTGCAAATACGGCAACAGCGGAAAATATAATTAACACGTTTAGCTTTTCAATGCAGCAAATGGCGGCTTACCGTTTCCTTCCCTTCAGAGACCTATGTTCGGGCATTAACAAAAAGCAGAGCCGTACAGAAAACTGCGTTGGGGGGAATTCATTCGAAGATTTTAGACCTTGTTTTTTTTAACCATACTTGATCATTCAGCATACTCATACATAATTGAGATTCAGAATTTAGATTTCAGAATTCTGAATGTAGATGTAAAATTTAGATTCATCAGAACATCTGTAAATTTTCTCCTCACTATCTATTCATCATTATCAAGTTTCAATTCTGACATTTTTTCTCCAAGAACATAAATTTTCACCGGTATGCCGAAACACAAATTTACAAAAATCAATGAACGGCGGTTAACTTTTCTTAAAATATCTTAAGAATTCAGATTAAGAACTCATATCCAAAATTCAGATTCAGATTGAAAATTCAGATTCTGAATAGGGTAGGGGAAGTTTTGTGGGAATATTTTGTATTACGCATGGTTGAGCTCTAAAAAAGGTATCATCCAAGCCACGCGTAACCGCTAGCCATCAACACTGTAGTTGGTTTGATCTATCGAGTTGAAAAAAAATTAAAAATAAATCAGCAAGAATCAAACTTGTGACCAGCTGCGCGGGAGTTTGGAACGCTACCACAACTCCACATCAGCTTATGATTTCAAAGAGAATTAAACATTTTAAATACCAGTCCTTCCTTCTATAAAACAAACTCCTAAAATGCCAGTTCGCTTTCCCTCAAAAAAACTTACTAGACATGGTTTGGTACCTTTTTGCCTTTCTTACAGAAAGGTTTGGTTATCGGTCGATTGGGGAGATCATTAATTATGGGTCTTAGGCATACCTTTATAGGTACCTATCGACTCAGCTCGACGAGTTCTGTTGATGTCTGTGGATTTGTATGTGCCATTTTAAAAATGTCAAGAACGTTTTTGCGAAACTGGGCTGCACAATTAAAATGATTTTAGTCTCAAAAGAATGCATTTTTTTTTCTACACAACCCTTTCAAAAACGGGAAAAAACAAAATAGTTGAAACAAGTTTTTTACGAAATGCATATTATACAAATTATGGCATAAAAAAAAGTTGCTAGTGGCGCCTCGAAGCAGCAGCACCAGCAATTATTCGATTATATTGATGATAACAAAAAAATAAAACTTCTGTCATGAGAATCGATTCCAAAACCTTCATCTCATAAGTCACCAACGCTATCCAGTAGGCTATTGGTACGCTTAAGATTGAGACGCTAAAACTGAAATGGGTTACAGGTATTACTAAGACGCTCCGTTTTCTGGGCAGATTCTCAGTCTACTGGTGCAAATACGGCAACAGCGGAAAATATAATTAACACGTTTAGCTTTTCAATGCAGCAAATGGCGGCTTACCGTTTCCTTCCCTTCAGAGACCTATGTTCGGGCATTAACAAAAAGCAGAGCCGTACAGAAAACTGCGTTGGGGGGAATTCATTCGAAGATTTTAGACCTTGTTTTTTTTAACCATACTTGATCATTCAGCATACTCATACATAATTGAGATTCAGAATTTAGATTTCAGAATTCTGAATGTAGATGTAAAATTTAGATTCATCAGAACATCTGTAAATTTTCTCCTCACTATCTATTCATCATTATCAAGTTTCAATTCTGACATTTTTTCTCCAAGAACATAAATTTTCACCGGTATGCCGAAACACAAATTTACAAAAATCAATGAACGGCGGTTAACTTTTCTTAAAATATCTTAAGAATTCAGATTAAGAACTCATATCCAAAATTCAGATTCAGATTGAAAATTCAGATTCTGAATAGGGTAGGGGAAGTTTTGTGGGAATATTTTGTATTACGCATGGTTGAGCTCTAAAAAAGGTATCATCCAAGCCACGCGTAACCGCTAGCCATCAACACTGTAGTTGGTTTGATCTATCGAGTTGAAAAAAAATTAAAAATAAATCAGCAAGAATCAAACTTGTGACCAGCTGCGCGAGAGTTTGGAACGCTACCACAACTCCACGTCAGCTTATGATTTCAAAGAGAATTAAACATTTTAAATACCAGTCCTTCCTTCTATAAAACAAACTCCTAAAATGCCAGTTCGCTTTCCCTCAAAAAAACTTACTAGACATGGTTTGGTACCTTTTTTTAAATTGATTTTGGATATTCCCATACATATGTCAAGGAAAGTAAATTTATCTTTCTATTTCTGTTGCTTCTTTTACTCAATCGTATGAGGTAATATATTTCATGTAAGCTTAACTTTGCAATCCAATCTATCCCAATAAAGATTCCAATAATAAAGAAATTATTATAGTTATTCAATTAAAAAAATCAGCTATAAAAATTTTTCAATACAAAACCCTAACTTAATCCCACTATATCATTCAAAGTAATAAAATTACACCAAATAACCTATACCCTCTACAAATCCACATCCTTTTGTACTAGTATATACTGCATTATTGACAACTGTCCATCAGAAACCATTATCGCTAGCGACGATCAAAGTATTAAATAGCGTATGTTAACACCACACCTCAGTGATAATTTTGAAATGCACCACAATGAAAGTGTGTTTGGCATCCCTGTGAGACATCAAAGAGAAACGTCAAAAGTACGGCCATCGTTGTTTTGTTTTGGCGCTGTTCTTCGTTCGGCAGCTGTTTTCGGCGCTATGTTTGTTTCTCATCGGTTCGGTTCGGTCGACAGGTGCTTGCGTGCGCGGCGAGTGAAATCCAGGCAAGGAAGTTATCATCGAGCTGCTGCAGGAGTGTTTGCCGCAGCAAAGCACCCCCAATCCGGAACATTATCTGCTTGGGTTTGAAATTAGCAAAGAACTGCGACTCATCAATTTGCAGCAAAAGGGGGGTGTTCAATTTCCCGACCAGCTGCGCCTTATTTTGCCGTTGGATCAAGACTTGGAGGTAGGTTTGTGGTTTATTTTTGTGTTTTGTTGTTTTTAGCATTTTTTTTGTTGTAGGCCAACCCAATTCCTCAGCCCAAGAGCGACTGATCGTGCATGGCTATTCTCGTTGAAATATGGTCTGCTACAATTCTCGCTTCCGGAGGTGAGCTGCGTTTCTTTCGGTCCTGTAACGATTTCCTGTGTCGGCACGTTAATGAGCCTTCGTTTGCGATCAATGCGCGGACCATCAACAGTCTCCATGTACCGAATAAGATGACTGATCTGTTGATGATGATATGTGGACTCCTTTCAAGCATCTGTACAACAGCATCGATTTCTTGGTCCGGCCATCAAGTTCGGGAACGGAAAAGAGTTGTGCCAATCTGGATGCGTTGCTGCGGAAGCAGAATTTTACGACCATGTTGAAGAACCCTCCAAAGAATGGGCCTTATTTTGCCTTTGGATCAAGACTTGGAGGTAGGTTTGTGGTTTATTTTTGTGTTTTGTTGTTTTTAGCATTTTTTTTTTGTAGGCCAACCCAATTTCTCAGCCCAAGAGCGACTGATCGTGCACGGCTATTCTCGTTGAAATATGGTCTGCTACAATTCTCGCTTCCGGAGGTGATTCTACGTTTCCTTCGGTCCTGTAACGATTTCCTGCGTCGGCACGTTAATGAGCCTTCGTTTGCGATCAATGCGCGGACCATCAACAGTCTCCATGTACCGAATAAGATGACCGGTCTGTTGCGCTGTGTTGATGATGATATGTGGACTCCTTTCAAGCATCTGTTCAACAGCATCGATTTCTTGGTCCGGCCATCAAGTTCGGGAACGGAACAGAGTGGTGCCAATCTGGATGCGTTGCTGCGGAAGTAGAATTTTACGACCATGTTGAAGAACCCTCCAAAGAATGGGCCTTATTTTGCCTTTGGATCAAGACTTGGAGGTAGGTTTGTGGTTTATTTTAGTGTTTTGTTGTTTTAGGCATTTTTTTTTTGTAGGCCAACCCAATTTCTCAGCCCAAGAGCGACTGATCGTGCACGGCTATTCTCGTTGAAATATGGTCTGCTACAATTCTCGCTTACGGAGGTGATTCTACGTTTCCTTCGGTCCTGTAACGATTACCTGTGTCGGCACGTTAATGAGCCTTCGTTTGCGATCAATGCGCGGACCATCAACAGTCTCCATGTACTGAATAAAATGAGCGGTCTGTTGCGGTGTGTTGAGGATGATATTGCCTTCTTACAGATTCAGCTATCGGTTAATTGACCCCATTTCAACTGGTACTTATCAAGTCAGCCTAACAAGCTACGACAATGACTGTATTGATGTGTGTAGGTTTTTTGTATCTATTCTCAATGTTTAGCGAAACTGGCCAGCACAATTTAAATAGTTTTAGTCTGTAAAGCATAGCTTTTCTTCCTTCCCAAACTATAAAAGAACGGAAAAAGTATTTGAAATAAGTTTTAAATTTTTCAATTTGATTAAGATATTATACTCGTGTTGGCTCCATAAACGGTAGCCAATTGATCATGTCAGCATACTCATACATAATTGAGATTCAGAATTTAAATCTCAGAATTCTGAATTAAGATTTAAAATTTAGATCCATCAGAATATCTGTAAATTTTCTCCTCACTTTCTATCCATCTTTATCAATTTTCAATTCTGATATTTTTTTCTCCAAGAATATAAATTTTCAGCGGTATGCCGAAAAATAAATTTACAAAAATCAATAAACGGTCGTTAACTTTTCTTCAAATATCTCAAGAATTCAGATACAAAATTCAGATTGATATTGAGAATTCAGATTCTGAATAAGGTAGTGGAGGTTTTGTGGGAATATTTTGTATTACGCATGGTTGAGCTCTAAAAAAGGTATCATCCAAGCCACGCGTAACCGCTAGCCATCAACACTGTAGTTGGTTTGATATATCGAGTTGAAAAAAATTAAAAAATAAATCAGCGAGAATCAAACTTGTGACCAGCTGCGCGAGAGTTTGGAATGCTACCACAACTCCACGTCTGCTTATGATTTTCAGGGAGAATTAAACAATTTAAATGCAAGTCCTTCCATCCATAAAACAAACTCTTGAAATGCCAGTTAGCTTTCCCTCAAAAAAACGTACTAGTCATGGTTTGGTACCTTTTTTGCCTTTCTTACAGAAAGGTTTGGTTATCGGTCGATTGGGGAGATCATTAATTATGGGTCTTAGGCATACCTTTATAGGTACCTATCGACTCAGCTCGACGAGTTCTGTTGATGTCTGTGGATTTGTATGTGCCATTTTAAAAATGTCAAGAACGTTTTTGCGAAACTGGGCTGCACAATTAAAATGATTTTAGTCTCAAAAGAATGCATTTTTTTTTCTACACAACCCTTTCAAAAACGGGAAAAAACAAAATAGTTGAAACAAGTTTTTTACGAAATGCATATTATACAAATTATGGCATAAAAAAAAGTTGCTAGTGGCGCCTCGAAGCAGCAGCACCAGCAATTATTCGATTATATTGATGATAACAAAAAAATAAAACTTCTGTCATGAGAATCGATTCCAAAACCTTCATCTCATAAGTCACCAACGCTATCCAGTAGGCTATTGGTACGCTTAAGATTGAGACGCTAAAACTGAAATGGGTTACAGGTATTACTAAGACGCTCCGTTTTCTGGGCAGATTCTCAGTCTACTGGTGCAAATACGGCAACAGCGGAAAATATAATTAACACGTTTAGCTTTTCAATGCAGCAAATGGCGGCTTACCGTTTCCTTCCCTTCAGAGACCTATGTTCGGGCATTAACAAAAAGCAGAGCCGTACAGAAAACTGCGTTGGGGGGAATTCATTCGAAGATTTTAGACCTTGTTTTTTTTAACCATACTTGATCATTCAGCATACTCATACATAATTGAGATTCAGAATTTAGATTTCAGAATTCTGAATGTAGATGTAAAATTTAGATTCATCAGAACATCTGTAAATTTTCTCCTCACTATCTATTCATCATTATCAAGTTTCAATTCTGACATTTTTTCTCCAAGAACATAAATTTTCACCGGTATGCCGAAACACAAATTTACAAAAATCAATGAACGGCGGTTAACTTTTCTTAAAATATCTTAAGAATTCAGATTAAGAACTCATATCCAAAATTCAGATTCAGATTGAAAATTCAGATTCTGAATAGGGTAGGGGAAGTTTTGTGGGAATATTTTGTATTACGCATGGTTGAGCTCTAAAAAAGGTATCATCCAAGCCACGCGTAACCGCTAGCCATCAACACTGTAGTTGGTTTGATCTATCGAGTTGAAAAAAAATTAAAAATAAATCAGCAAGAATCAAACTTGTGACCAGCTGCGCGAGAGTTTGGAACGCTACCACAACTCCACGTCAGCTTATGATTTCAAAGAGAATTAAACATTTTAAATACCAGTCCTTCCTTCTATAAAACAAACTCCTAAAATGCCAGTTCGCTTTCCCTCAAAAAAACTTACTAGACATGGTTTGGTACCTTTTTGCCTTTCTAACAGAAAGGTTTGGTTATCGGTCGATTTGAGAGATCATTAATTATGGGTCTTAGACATACCTTTATAGGTACCTATCGACTCAGCTCGACGAGTTCTGTTGATGTCCGTGGATTTGTATGTGCCATTTTAAAAATGTCAAGAACGTTTTTGCGAAACTGGGCTGCACAATTAAAATGATTTTAGTCTCAAAAGAATGCATTTTTTTTTCTACACAACCCTTTCAAAAACGGGAAAAAAACAAAATAGTTGAAACCGTTTTCTTTACCAAATACATATCATACTTATTATGGCATAAAAAAAAGTTGCTAGTGGCGCCTTGAAGCAGCAGCACCAGCAATCATTTATAAATTGAAGATAATCAAAATAAAAAAATAATATTTTTATTAACTCGAGAATTGAACTAAAACCCTTCAGATCCAAAGTTGCAAGCGCTATCCAATAAACCATCGGCACGCTTGATTGAAAGCGGCTCAAACTCAAATAGGTAAAAGGCATTACTAAGACGCACCGTGGTCTGGGCAGTTTCTCAGTCTGCTGGGGCAAATACGGCAACAGTGTTTATATCTTACACTTCTTGCTTTTCAATGCAGCAAATGGCGGATGGGCGTTTCCTTCAGAGTCCGCCATGCCTATAGACATTATAATTTCATTTATGAAATTATAGTGTCTAAAGCCATGCCGGGTGTCAACAAAATGCAGAGCCGTACAGGAAACTGCGTTGGGGGGGAATTTATATGAAGATCTTATGACCCTCGTTTTTTTTTACTCGTGTTGAAGAATGAATTTATGTTTTTTTTTTTCATTTCTACATACTCATACATAATTTAGATTCAATTTCAGATGCAGAATTCAGATTCAGTTTTCAAATTCAGGATACAGGTTTAGGAATCAGAATTCAGGATTCAAAATTCAGAATTCAAAATTCAGATTCAGAACTCATATTCAGATTCAGAATTTAGATTCAGAATTCAGATTCAGAATTCAGATTAAGAATTCAGATTCAGAATTCAGATTCAGAATTCAGATTCAGAATTCAGATTCAGAATTCAGATTCAGAATTCAGATTCAGAATTCAGATTCAGAATTCAGATTCAGAATTCAGATTCAGAATTCAGATTCAGAATTCAGATTCAGAATTCAGATTCAGAATTCAGATTCAGAATTCAGATTCAGAATTCAGATTCAGAATTCAGATTCAGAATTCAGATTCAGAATTCAGATTCAGAATTCAGATTCAGAATTCAGATTCAGAATTCAGATTCAGAATTCAGATTCAGAATTCAGATTCAGAATTCAGATTCAGAATTCAGATTCAGAATTCAGATTCAGAATTCAGATTCAGAATTCAGATTCAGAATTCAGATTCAGAATTCAGATTCAGAATTCAGATTCAGAATTCAGATTCAGAATTCAGATTCAGAATTCAGATTCAGAATTCAGATTCAGAATTCAGATTCAGAATTCAGATTCAGAATTCAGATTCAGAATTCAGATTCAGAATTCAGATTCAGAATTCAGATTCAGAATTCAGATTCAGAATTCAGAATCAGAATTCAGATTCAGAATTCAGATTCAGAATTCAGATTCAGAATTCAGAATCAGAATTCAGATTCAGAATTCAGATTCAGAATTCAGATTCAGAATTTTTGTAAATTTATTTTCGGCATATCGGTGAAAAATTTAGATTCATGGAGAAAGAATATCAGAATTAAAAATTGATGAAGCTGGATGTTGCGAGGTAAAGTATGGTGTACGTTGATAAATTTTCCTTGCAAAAATGTTCTTTCGCTCTTTTCATCATCCGTAAAATTTCTCCTCACTTTATCAATTTTCAATTCTGGAATTGTTTCTCCAAGAATACCAATTTGCACAGTTTTTGATAAATTTGCGATGACTTAAAGATCATTACGCATGAAAACACGATTTTGTTTTGTGAAAACTTTTTTTCACAATTTTTCTGAAATTAAGTTTGCTGCATACTTTTAGGGGTAAAACCATACTATTAAAAGTTGTAAAATCCGAAATCATAAAAAAAAATTTGGATGAAAGAAATTTCAATGTTGAAAACCGTGTGATGCAAAACAATCAAAATGAGATTTACAAGATTAAGAATTCAGATTCAGAATTCAGATTCAGAATTCAGAATTCAGATTCAGAATTCAGATTCAGAATTCAGATTCAGAATTCAGATTCAGAATTCAGATTCAGAATTCAGATTCAGAATTCAGATTCAGAATTCAGATTCAGAATTCAGATTCAGAATTCAGATTCAGAATTCAGATTCAGAATTCAGATCCAGAATTCAGATTCAGAATTCAGATTCAGAATTCAGATTCAGAATTCAGATTCAGAATTCCGATTCAGAATTCAGATTCAGAATTCAGATTCAGAATTCAGATTCAGAATTCAGATTCAGAATTCAGATTCAGAATTCAGATTCAGAATTCAGATTCAGAATTCAGATTCAGAATTCAGATTCAGAATTCAGATTCAGAATTCAGATTCAGAATTCAGATTCAGAATTCAGATTCAGAATTCAGATTCAGAATTCAGATTCAGAATTCAGATTCAGAATTCAGATTCAGAATTCAGATTCAGAATTCAGATTCAGAATTCAGATTCAGAATTCAGATTCAGAATTCAGATTCAGAATTCAGATTCAGAATTCAGATTCAGAATTCAGATTCAGAATTCAGATTCAGAATTCAGATTCAGAATTCAGATTCAGAATTCAGATTCAGAATTCAGATTCAGAATTCAGATTCAGAATTCAGATTCAGAATTCAGATTCAGAATTCAGATTCAGAATTCAGATTCAGAATTCAGATTCAGAATTCAGATTCAGAATTCAGATTCAGAATTCAGATTCAGAATTCAGATTCAGAATTCAGATTCAGAATTCAGATTCAGAATTCAGATTCAGAATTCAGATTCAGAATTCAGATTCAGAATTCAGATTCAGAATTCAGATTCAGAATTCAGATTCAGAATTCAGATTCAGAATTCAGATTCAGAATTCAGATTCAGAATTCAGATTCAGAATTCAGATTCAGAATTCAGAATCAGAATTCAGATTCAGAATTCAGATTCAGAATTCAGAATCAGAATTCAGATTCAGAATTCAGATTCAGAATTCAGATTCAGAATTCAGATTCAGAATTCAGATTCAGAATTCAGAATTCAGATTCAGAATTCAGATTCAGAATTCAGATTCAGAATTCAGATTCAGAACTCAGATTCAGAATTCAGATTCAGAATTCAGATTCAGAATTCAGATTCAGAATTCAGATTCAGAATTCAGATTCAGAATTCAGATTCAGAATTCAGATTCAGAATTCAGATTCAGAATTCAGATTCAGAATTCAGATTCAGAATTCAGATTCAGAATTCAGATTCAGAATTCAGATCCAGAATTCAGATTCAGAATTCAGATTCAGAATTCAGATTCAGAATTCAGATTCAGAATTCCGATTCAGAATTCAGATTCAGAATTCAGATTCAGAATTCAGATTCAGAATTCAGATTCAGAATTCAGATTCAGAATTCAGATTCAGAATTCAGATTCAGAATTCAGATTCAGAATTCAGATTCAGAATTCAGATTCAGAATTCAGATTCAGAATTCAGATTCAGAATTCAGATTCAGAATTCAGATTCAGAATTCAGATTCAGAATTCAGATTCAGAATTCAGATTCAGAATTCAGATTCAGAATTCAGATTCAGAATTCAGATTCAGAATTCAGATTCAGAATTCAGATTCAGAATTCAGATTCAGAATTCAGATTCAGAATTCAGATTCAGAATTCAGATTCAGAATTCAGAATCAGAATTCAGATTCAGAATTCAGATTCAGAATTCAGAATCAGAATTCAGATTCAGAATTCAGATTCAGAATTCAGATTCAGAATTCAGATTCAGAATTCAGATTCAGAATTCAGATTCAGAATTCAGATTCAGAATTCAGATTCAGAATTTTTGTAAATTTATTTTCGGCATATCGGTGAAAAATTTAGATTCATGGAGAAAGAATATCAGAATTAAAAATTGATGAAGCTGGATGTTGCGAGGTAAAGTATGGTGTACGTTGATAAATTTTCCTTGCAAAAATGTTCTTTCGCTCTTTTCATCATCCGTAAAATTTCTCCTCACTTTATCAATTTTCAATTCTGGAATTGTTTCTCCAAGAATACCAATTTGCACAGTTTTTGATAAATTTGCGATGACTTAAAGATCATTACGCATGAAAACACGATTTTGTTTTGTGAAAACTTTTTTTCACAATTTTTCTGAAATTAAGTTTGCTGCATACTTTTAGGGGTAAAACCATACTATTAAAAGTTGTAAAATCCGAAATCATAAAAAAAAATTTGGATGAAAGAAATTTCAATGTTGAAAACCGTGTGATGCAAAACAATCAAAATGAGATTTACAAGATTAAGAATTCAGATTCAGAATTCAGATTCAGAATTCAGAATTCAGATTCAGAATTCAGATTCAGAATTCAGATTCAGAATTCAGATTCAGAATTCAGATTCAGAATTCAGATTCAGAATTCAGATTCAGAATTCAGATTCAGAATTCAGATTCAGAATTCAGATTCAGAATTCAGATTCAGAATTCAGATTCAGAATTCAGATTCAGAATTCAGATTCAGAATTCAGATTCAGAATTCAGATTCAGAATTCAGATTCAGAATTCAGATCCAGAATTCAGATTCAGAATTCAGATTCAGAATTCAGATTCAGAATTCAGATTCAGAATTCCGATTCAGAATTCAGATTCAGAATTCAGATTCAGAATTCAGATTCAGAATTCAGATTCAGAATTCAGATTCAGAATTCAGATTCAGAATTCAGATTCAGAATTCAGATTCAGAATTCAGATTCAGAATTCAGATTCAGAATTCAGATTCAGAATTCAGATTCAGAATTTAGATTCAGAATTCAGATTCAGAATTCAGATTCAGAATTCAGATTCAGAATTCAGATTCAGAATTCAGATTCAGAATTCAGATTCAGAATTCAGATTCAGAATTCAGAATTCAGATTCAGAATTCAGATTCAGAATTCAGATTCAGAATTCAGATTCAGAACTCAGATTCAGAATTCAGATTCAGAATTCAGATTCAGAATTCAGATTCAGAATTCAGATTCAGAATACAGATTTAGAATTCAAATTCAGAGTTCAGATTCAGAATTCAGATTGAGAATTCAGATTTAGAATTCTGATTAAGAATTTGGATTAAAGATCAACCTGGAATTTGAAATTGGAACTTATATTCAAATATTAGACTAAGTGTTGTAACTCAAAATTCAAACTTTAGAATCAGAATAAGATTTCAGATTTAGTTTACAGAATGAGATTAATCATTTAATAGTCATATTACTTTCCCCTCCTTTTGTGGGAATTTTTCCTCTATGCATGGTTGAGCTCTAAAAAAGGTATCATGCTAGGGCACGCGTCACGGCTATCCATCAATATTGTAGTTGGTTTTACTTATTCAGTAAAAAAAAGCATAAAAAAACAGTAAGATTCGAACCGTGACCAGCAACGTGAAAGTTCTGGTTGCTACCACGGCACCATTTCAGCGTGTTATAAATCTTGGAAATTCTACTGTTTAAATACCATTCTTTCCATACATAAAATGAGCTCCTTACATACCAGTTCGCTTTTCCCCAAAAAAACGTATCAGGCATCATTTTTTTATATTGAGATTGGAATTTTTCGTGTTTGAATATCTGAAATCATACTTATATGATTCAGAGGGAAGGAATCTATCATGTATATTCTATATTATTTTATATATTTCCAAATATAATTTAAACTCTGTTAGAAAGGCTCCAATCCACTGTTAAGTGTATTAAATCGGGTTTTTTATATTGAGATTGGAATTTTTCGTGTTTGAATATCTGAAATCATACTTATATGATTCAGAGGGAAGGAATCTATCATGTATATTCTATATTATTTTATATATTTCCAAATATAATTTAAACTCTGTTAGAAAGGCTCCAATCCACTGTTAAGTGTATTAAATCGGGTTTTTATATAGGATATACGGAACTTCAGTCATACTATTGTCTTCAACCAGAGCCGATCGGGAATGCAATTCAATTTTTTTTTTCAAAACATTAATCAAAAGAAACTAAACAGACGGAAAATTCATGGCAAAGATCTTGTCAAGAAAATGTATAAAATGAAGATTTTACAACTAGTAACGTCTATATGAAACTTAATTTTACAAGATAACATTGTAAGAAGATTTATAATGGATTTTTTATAGATGCCCAAGTTAGATTTATCAAGATAAGTTTCGGTTCTTTTTTAAAGTTTCTGTTTCAACAGTTTATGCTGACCATTTTCTAGGCCCTACACACCAGACCTTCTGACAGTGGTTATATCAACTCTTACCTTACAATTCCGATTCTCAACCTCCCCGTGGTTCTGGTTGGGTTGAGAGCAACTTTAACGAAGATCGGGTAACCAACCCCGGTGGATGCTTTGGTCAGCTGCGAACTTCGATAGGGGCCAAAGACCCATGCGTCGAAAAAGGACCAGCCCTTGGAAACTTGTGACATGGAACTGCCGATCTCTAGATTTCATGGGCAGTATTCGCGTGATCTCAAACGAATCGTAGTGCTGCAGAACGTATGCTGAAAAAACTCCATGGTACGTATTCCGAAGTTGTCATACCATCAACCAGAGTTGGGGCAATACACAGAGAATCAAGGGTCGGTTTTTCAACATACGCATCATCAATGTGCACATCCTTCACCTCGGAAGTGCCGGTGACGACAAAGACGAATTTTACGCGCAGCTGAAACGTGAATACGACCGCTGCCCAAAACATGATATCAAAATCTTCATCGGGGATTTTAACGCTCAGGTCGGCCAGGAGGAGGAATTCAAATCGATAATAGGAAGGTTCAGCGCGCACCAGCTGAAAAACGAAAACCGCCTAAGACTCATAGCTTTCGCCACCTCTAAACGAATAGCCGTACGAAGTACCTCTTTCCAGCACTGCCTCCCACATAAGTACACCTAGAGATCACCGTACCAAACGCAATCACAGATCGACCACGTTTTAGATAGCCGGCACTTCTCGGACATCATCGACGTCAGATTCTGACGAGGCGCCAACATCGAGTCAGACCACTATGATGGTGAAAATGCGTCCAAAACTCTTCGAATAGAACTACATACGAAACCGACGCCTGGGTTAAGTATCGCACAACTGAAGCAACCTGAAGTCTAACAGGCAGAACTGTCACGGGTGACTGTCGTGTCCATACCGTACCCATGCCCGATCGTATGCGCTGCTGCTCGGATCGAATAGATCGAACGAGCCATCTATTCGCACCGAGCAGCAGCATACGATCGGCGTGTAACACGGTGTGTGGTGCCGGTGCAGGTTAAGCGAAAAGGGAAGGTGAGGGTGATTGGGGTGATCACCACCCGCAGTAGCTTTAAGCAAAAGGAAAATTCATACGTTCGTTCGAAATTAACTCGGCCCGAGCAAATCTCGGCTACAGTCGGACGGAGTAAGTAGTACTGTCATGCGAAATTCAACGCATTGAAAGCTGTCACGAAGATATTCCCAAAACTGTCACGAAGCTTAAAAAATTTTCATACCCACGAACAAACTCTCGCATGAGGTAAAATAAGACATCGCTGTACATCGCACGACCGCTCTTTTTAAAACTGTCGGGGAAGAAATATTCGGGAAGCTTTCATCGAGGTGCATGTGCGACGTTCGCAAGAATACTGTCGTTCGCCAGTACTTTTTGGAAGCCTGGTTGGGATACCATCAAAACTGCCATCAACAGCGTTGCGGAGAACGTCATTGGCCATGTGGAACGAACTCGACGCAATGAAGAGAATGCCTCAATGGTGGCGGTAGTGCAAAGAAGCACCAGTCGAAACGTGAAAAATTACCGAAAGCGGAAGAGGCAGCGAGTCGGAATGTTACAGAAGAAAAAGCGCCGCATGGATGAGGAGGAGCTCGAGGAGCTGGAGCAACTGCATGTTCACAGGAAAAACGAAAGTTCTATCAGAAGCTCAACGCATCCCACAAAGACTTCGTGTCGCAAGCCGAAATGTTCCGCAATGAAGATGAAGGCATCTTTTCGAACAATCGTGAAGTGATAAAAAGGTGGAAGAAGCATTTCATTGTACACCTAAAAGGTGCACATGCAAGAAACCAAGACAGTGGGGCAAGTTACATCGCCGGCGTATTCAATGACGTAGAGGAGCCATTCCCAATGATAAGTGAAGTGATGGAAGCAATTCGTCAGGTGAATAGCAACAAGTCAAGTAGGATCTGGTTACTGCTGTGTTGGATTGAGCCGTATGAGAATCCCTAGATGCTGCCGACAATGTTGACTTCGCTCTTGATGCTTTGTATGGAAAAATTTACGCAGTTTTCAAGACAAAACCTACCGTTGAAGCGCCCAAAAAGCCTCAAATCTATGAGGCACGCGTGGTGAAACTCCGATCTTAGACGACTTCGCAATCAACTACGGAAGACTCGTAAAAGTTTCAACAGAAATCGTTCTGAAGATCGAAGACGCCGTTTTAGATTCTTAGAGAACAAATTTATAAATTTAAATGGTCTGCTCTATCGTCGACATGTATCTTAACTTCAATAAAATTTTAAACGCGATCCCTCAAAAAATAAAAAATCCCTAAAAAATAGAAAGCGAAACGCATGAATTCCCGTTGTTTGACTCTTAATGGTGCCATTGCTTCTCACCCGAAGGAATCGGCAAATATGTTTGCAGACTTTTTCCAGAGTGTTTATTGTTCAGCTGGTACTAACATAGACAGCAATTACCTCGCCTCTTTACAATCCAACGATATCAACTTGCCTGTACCGTACTTCACAGTTCAGGAAATCTACGAGCAATTGTCCGCAGTTATGCCGATGATTTGAAAATGTTTTTACCTATTCGTCACCCGAAGGATTGCGTGACTCTGCAAAACGCCTTGCACAGATTCAGCCTAAAGATCAATTCCTCGAAATGCAACGTGATAAAATTTTCCCGGAAAGAAGCAATATCACTTATGAATACCGCTTAGAAAACGATTTCATCATTGCTCGGCAAAGCTCTATAAAAGACTTAGGAGTGGAGTTGGACGCGGAGTTAACTTTTTCAAAACACATCGAAAAAGTTGTAGCAAAGGCCAATTCTATGTTCGGAATGGTTAGTAGAATCTGTCACGAGCTGGATAATCCCTACACGATTGTTTCCATCTACACTAGATTAGTTAGGACCGTCATTGAATATGCTAGCATTGTGTGGCGACCGTACTACAACATACACAACAACAGACTAGAGAGAGTTCAGAAGAAGTTCTTGAAATACGCTTTGAGAAACCTTGGGTGGCAAGCAGAAATGCCGGAGTATCGAGTCTTGTGCATGCTGGTAGGTTTGGAAACGCTGGAAACCCGAAGAAAATCGATCGACGCACTGTTTCTAAAGGACTTAATCTGTGGAAGATATTACTCGCCGTATTTATTATCTTGTATATCTCCGTACGAAGGCCGCAGCAGTTTACGAAGCGTAAGGCCGTTTCAACTAGCTAATCGCATCCAGAATTACGCCAGAAATGAACCAATGTACCGAATGATGGCATTTTACTACACAAACGTCGATATTATTCAACTAAGCATGTCCAGAGAACAAATCAAAAGTAGAATTGTGCAGTGCTCTTTTACAAATTAACAATTACTGTAGTTATTAAGTGTCATTTATATTATAGAATAAGATAAAGGGCTGAAGCCTAGGATCTAATCAATAAAACTAAACTAAAAACATATATTGATCCAATGAAGGGTGCTGGTCCAGATAATATACCTTCCGCATTTTTAAAACTATGTGCTGCACCTTTAGCTGTCCCGATTTACAGAGTTCTAAATCGTTCAATCACAGTAAGATCGTTCCCTATCTCACCAATACATAAATCGGGAAATGTTCACAGCGTGGAAAACTACCGTTCTATTTCAATTTTGAAGTCCATCTCGAAGATTTTTGAAGTCTTGATGTACGAACGGATATATGCTGCTGTAAAACCTTTGATCTGCGGGGCTCAACAAGGTTTTGTGAAACAAAAGTCGACCGTTACCAACCTGATGTGCTACGTAAGCTCATTGAGTGACTGTATGGAGAAAGGTTGTCAAGTCTATTCTATCTACAGGGCCCGACAATTGAACTGCTATATTACTTCAACAGTTATTATTTCGTTGCACACGAAACAGTATTGAACGACCCCTCGTTGCTTTGTTTACATTAAGTCTTAGCTCTATCATTGGATATAAGTGTTACTTTTGTAATCAGGTGTCCTATCTGGAAAAATGGATCTCGAACAGAAACGTAACGCTGTGGTTGCCTTGTTCCTAGCTGGCAAACGGCAGAAGGACATAGTTCGTGATCTGTCCGATATAAGTGTGTGCAGAGGTTTTGTATACCGTACAGTCAAAAAATACCTGGAAACCGGAAGTGCCAAAAAACGGTATGGTGTGGGACGCTGACCTACTGTGGTGACACCTGCCATGGCGAAGATCGTCAAGAAGCGCCTTAAGAGAATTCCTCGTCGTAGTGCCACTAAATGGACAGAGGATCTCAACATATCTGATCGAAGTCTCCGTCGGATCCTGAAAGATATACTTCAGACCAAGCCTTACAAGATCCAAAAGGTTCAAGACCTTACGGTGAAGCAGAAACAAGAACGGGTAAAAAGAGCGAAGGCGGTGTTGAAGAGGGCCGCGGAAGGATGGTTGAAGAATATCTTGTTTACCAACGAGAAACTCTTTATCGTACAGCAGTTCGTGAATAAGCAGAACGACCGAGTTTGGTTGCCGATCTTTCTGCCGAAGCTATGCCGACTTGCTGACGGCCATCCAGCGACAGAAACCAGCATCGGTGATGGTTTGGGCCGGTATCACCCGTGATGGCCGGACTCCGCTGGTTTTCGTCCCTCAAGGAGTGAAGATCAACCAAAATACTTATCGGGAACTATGTCTACAGAATGTCGTCGAACCGTGGGCACGTCGACATTTTGGTTCCAGGGATTGGGTTTTCCAACAGGTCTCGACGCCGGCTCACAAAGGAAGGAAACCTATTTATGGATTGCATTTTCCAGGGTTCATTTCGAGCTCCGAGTGGCAGGTGAGTTCGCCAGACCTGAACCCTATGGACTTCGCTGTTTAGAGTATGTTGGAGGCCGAAGTCTGCTCTAAGAAATATGAAGGTGTGGAGGTCCTGAAGCGACATCTCGTGGCAGCTTGGGATAAAATACCACAAAAACACCTGCGGGCCTCATACGATAAGTTCCTTGACCGTCTGCGGCTAGTGGTTAAACTCAAGGGCGAACAAGTCAAAGTTAACCAGTGAATTTTGGAAAAGTAACTTGTTTTCAAGAGAAATTGAATGAATTTGAATTTAATTTGAATTTCAATTTGAATAGGTTTCCCTGAATGGCCACTTGACTGGATTGCGTCGTACCTCAACGACCGTGATGCTTTCAAGAAAGTCAACAGCTCACGTTCGACAACATTTGCTATCCCGTCAGATGTACCTCAAGGAAGCCATCTCGGGCCTCTTCTCTTCATGATCTTTGTTAATGATCTCTGCGCAACTTTTCAATCCGATACGCTTATGTATGCCGACGATCTGAAGCTTTTTCGAAAGATTGTCAGCACTATAGACTGTCTCGCCATTGAAGCTGACATTGTCTCGTTAGAAAACTGGTGCCGAGTGAACGGAATGCTAAAAAGTGTAAGATCACCAACTTTACCCACTCACAAAACATAATCAGCTTTGACTACCAACTATCAAGTTTCTGCTTAGAGAATGTAAAGTCTATTCTTGACTTGAGGGAGAAAATTGATTGCAGAATTACCTTCTCCGAACACATTGCGTTTACCTCTGCAAAAGGATTTGTTGCACTCGGGTTTCTACGCCGGAACACCGAAGGTATCGACGACGTTTACGCACTGAAAGCCTTTTATAGTTCGTCGGTTCGTAGCATACTGGAGTATGACGTCCAGGTGTGGGCTCCTACTCAGATTATACAATGCAACCGCCTAGAACAAGTTCAACGTAGCTTCGTCAGAAACGCTCTACGGCGTCTCCCTTGGAACGAATCGCACCGACTTCCGCCGTATGAGCAGAGATATGCCCTGATATCCTAAAACACACTAGAAAATCGTCGTATCGAATTGCAGCAAGTTTTCATTTTTGATACCTTGATTCGCCGTGTCGACTCCCCATACATACTTCAACGTGTCAATATCTACGTACCTACAAGGTCACTTCGACAACGCCAGTTTCTTTGGATACCCTATCATCGTACCGCATATGGCAGAAATCATCCTATTGACAAGTGTTGTGAACGTTTTAACTCAGTGTGTCAATGATAATGATTTTAATATGTGTAAACGTAGGTTTACATTAGTACTAAGCAGAAGTTCATAGATTTAAGCTATTAATCTGGACGGTAATTTAACCAAAGACGAATAATAATAAATAAATAAAAAGTCGGCTGGGAAGGATGGCATCGCAGCTGAGTTGATCAAAATAGGCGATTGTCTACACCGGATGAAGGTCCGGATCTGGGCCACAGAACAGCTACCGCCAGCTTCATGGAGGGACTATCTACGACGGACCAGATCTTCACACTACGGCAAATCATCCAAAAACGCCGTGAACACCAAGTCCCTACGCACCATCTATTCATCGACTTCAAAGTCGCATATGACACGATTGACCGTGACGAGCTATGAAAAATCTTAGACGAGAACGGCTTTTCCGGGAAGCTGAACAGGCTGATCAAGGCGACGATGGATGTAACGCTGTGCTGTGTGCGGGATTTCGGGTGAATTGTCGAGTTCATTCGAATCGCGCAGGGGGCTTCGAAAAGGCCTAATGGGATGAATAAACCTAAGAAGCTTAAAATCCCAAATAAAACAACAAAACAACAAACGCTTCGACAAGGCGATGGTGTATTCTGCATGATGTTGAACTTAGCGCCAGAAGGTGTTATTCGACGAGCGGTGGGCGAAATGCATGGCACGATTTTCAATAGATCCTGTCAAATTATCTGCTGTTTAATACGTCCAAGACGCCACTTCAATAACAAAGTCACGGTCGACGGCGACGAACTGGAGATAGTCTAAAACAGTGTCTATATCGTCTCACCGGTGACCAGAGACAATAACATAAGCCGTGAGATTCAGCCGAATGATCAGCGGCCTGCTACTACTATGAACTCCACAAGCAACTGTGATCGAGAAGACTTAGCCCCCGCACGAAATGTAACCTGTATATGACGCTCATTAGACCGGTTATTCTCTACGGGCACGAGACATGAATATTACTCGAGGAGGAGCTGTGCACGCTCAGAGTATTCGAGCGACGAGTGTTAAGAACCATCTTTGGCGGCGTACAGGAGAACCGAGTGTGGAGGCGAAGGATGAACCACGAGCTCGCACGACTCTACGGGGAACCCAGTATTCAGAAGATGGCGAAGGCTGGATAGATACGCTGGGCAAGACTTGTTGTGAGAATGCCGAATGACGTCCTGCAAAACAGGTGTTCGCAGCCAATCCGGTAGGAACGAGACGAACTGTGGCGCAACGAGCGAGGTGGTTAGTCCAAGTGGAGCGTGATCTGGCGTATGTGGGATGCCCGAAGAATTGGAGAACGGTTGCCATGGATCAAGGAATTGGAGGAATATTTTTCATCAGATTATGTCGTGAAACGAAACATCATATAAATAAATAAATCGCGTAGATCTAGAAAATATTACCCCTTAAGACACGTTATGAAAATTTGTGTAGGTCATAATTTGACTATCTGAAATTTTAACATTTCAAAGGTTCTAAAAGGACATGACTTCTTTTAAATTTTAAATTTTGTTGAAATTGGAATTAATAATATTTTGTGAAAACTATAATAATATAAATATCATATTTGAGCAGAATATAAATGACTTGAAGATATTCTATGACCTAGAGATTGGTCATTGTCCAGCGTTCAACTGAGATATGGCGCAAATCGCAATCATAAGAGAAGAATTGAAACAATTTGTGTATTTTTTTCGGATTTTCAGCTAATGTTGTTGAAAACACAAAAAGAAATCAGAAACTCCTTCAAAATCTTAAAGGACCAAAAATCCCACTTAATATCAAATCATTCAATAAAATAATCAACTGGTTGCCCAAAAATCTGCATACAATTGGCAACTTTTACTATCGTTCTGCTGAAATCGAATCTTCAAAAATTTCAGTATCTTCGTACTATAGAATTGGTCCAAAATTTGTAAATTGAATTTCCAAGATATATTTTTCCTGATAGATCAAAGTTTGACCAACTCTAGGTGGAACATAGCATCAAACAATTTCTATCATGCATGTTGGCACGTAACAATTGTCATACGAATTACTTTAATTGGACCGAGCGATACAAGATATGCGTAGGAACAAGTTTATAAGATTTAATTAGAATTTGATGAAATTAAACTGATAAATCCACAAAATTGATATAAATATGACTTCCAGTCATATTGACACATGAGTTTAGGAAGCTTTCTACCATGACACCCAAAAGTCAACCCAACATTCAACTGAAGCTGTTCATTTTCATCACATTTGTGATGCTACTGAAATCAACAGAAGTAAGAATTACGAGACGCTTATTTTTTTTTTTGTTTATTAATGATTTTTCTCTTAGGCTCGCATAGGAATGGATGTGGTTGACATAACTGACTGTCCGAACAAGCCACCGATGAAAGGATTGGATTTTTCGAATCTTTCCTTCTCGATGAACGAAAAAGGCGAAGTAATCATGGATGGTAACGTAACATTTTTGGTGGAACATGGCGCCCCCTGGTCTGTAAGCGTGATGGTCTTTTCAATTACCTGGTCTTAAACATTCCAAATCAATCGATGTAACTTTACAGTGGATACTGCACACGCAACATTTGGAACGCGGAACGTGGGCGACAGGAATTGTGAGAAAGAGCGTGCCGGATTTCTGCAAAAGTTGTCATAACCCTTTGGAGGTGTGGAGCGTGATCATGAAATACGTCAAGATCCAGGAATGTCCGGTTCCGGCTGGGGTTTGATATTTTTCAAAAAAAAAAATCAGTGCTGCGTTTTCATTAACTTGTTTTATCTTCTTTCAGCATGTGGAATCTTTTGATCGGGTTAACTTGGGATCGTTTGGGGTCAGAGTACCAGCTGCATTCATAGGGGAATGGAAACTTTTCATAGAAACAACTTTGGGTCCAAATTACCATGATTGTTTAATGGTCGAAGGATCTGTTTTTGAAATTTAATCATCGTCAACAGAAACAATGTGTTTAAAAATTCAATTTGAAGGTTGAAAGTAAATAAATATAATTTAACTACTATGGGTTCTGAAGATTTTGGAAGTTTAAATATGTCTTTTTGTTCTGAAGGGTGTCCCTTATCAACTTGCATTACTTTTCAAACGCTGAAGAAAATCACCCGTTTGCTAGTTTTGCTTGAAAATTTGCATACAGATATCTGATTTTAAGGAGCGCTATGGTATAAAAAACAGTTTCTTTAAGTTGATATGAATACAAATTTTTTTTTTGAATCATTTCCCCGTTGTTGAATTTTTTACCTGTTTGCTTTAATATCTATGTACGCTACATAAAGCAAATGAATCCAACTCAACCTATAAGCTGCAAAACTGTCCTTTTGATCCCATTAGACCGTAATCCAAATGGAGTAAACCAAAATTGAATGAATTGTAATTTGCAATAGCAAGTGGAACTTGGGAAGACATCTGCCAGAAATAAAACGATTTTAAAAGAGCGCTCTCCAGTGTCATACTGTGTTGTCTTCGCATACTTTCGAGAGGAAGTGACCCTTTTTGTTCCCCGACAATAAGTACAAGTTCAAGCTGCAGGATCAAGGATCAAGCAAGAGTCAAGACAGCAGCAGGTCATTCAGTTCCTTCCATTCCAGGAATTCTAGCAAAACATCGCTCACTGCAAACAGGAAACCATCCGGTCCTCTTCCTTTTTTCATTCATAAATTGTTCCCGCACCCCACTGCACTGGAAGAAGGAAATCAAAAAGTCATGACGAATTGAGACATAATATCCTTCGAGGCTCGGAATGAAATGTGACATAAATGTTTCGTGCAGCATAATGACACGGATTTGTATGGAAGAGGAGGATGTGCAACTCATTTCTTTTGACGAATTGCATCCCGTGGTGGTCAGATGGTACAGATTTTTGTTTGACTCCCATTCTTTAAAATTTGAAGGAACGTCAGGTTTCCGGAAATGTTCACTTCTCACGACGTGTGTTCCGATTTTAGATCCTCTACATTAAGCAGTGTAGGACGTTTTCAAGAGTTGTGGAGTGCATTCTTAAGATTTGAAATTTGGGATAAAATGGTTTGAAGAATGTCATGCTGTTCGTGTACCATCTGGATTCGAGAGTTGCCCGAACGGAGGTAACTTTTCAAGTGTTACATTTGCATTTGAATTGTTAAAAGTATCTGCTTTTACTTTGAAATTACTCTGGACAATTTTTTTTTAATTTATTAACATTTTATTAGCAGTTGGATTAGTCTGAAGACTGTTGTCAACTGCTCAGCCCAAAGCACAAGGATAATTTCCTATCCTAAGCTCCCAAGAGTCCATGTAAGTAGGTTTTACCGCGCCTACGTCGCGTTGCTTTTGGAGGTTGTCTTGGGAGTGCAATGCAAAAAAGTTTGTTTTTTTATGGTGAAGCAAAGAGGCATCGATCCCGGCTAACCAAACTGTCTATATTCCGTAAGGCTTCGTCAAGGTGGGTTGATGTCACTAAGCTGAATTAACTTAAGATTCATTGAAGAGAAATAACTTAAGATGTTTCTTGAATGTGGATAGGTTTCCAGCGTTTTTAATCTCCATTGAGAGTGAATCAAAAGTCATTCCGCGGTGGACTAAGCTATTTTGCGCAAATTGTAATCTAGTTCTTGCTATGAAGAAGTTTATGTTACCAGCGCTTGTTGTGTTTCTGGAATGAATATTATTGATACATGTAAGATCAAGGTTTGATTTGAGCAGATTTTTCGAAATTTTATAAAAAAATGTTAATGTTTCAAACTTGTTTAACATTTCCAGTGGAAGTCGATTTGGATTATAAAGTAATCTTGAGGGAAACAAAGCTGGTAGCATTTTTACATATTTTATAGCTTTATTTTGTAGGAAACGATGCAAGCGTGTTTCAGCTGCACAACCCCAAATAGAGTTTATATATATTAGATGGGATCGAATGAAGGCGTGATAAACTTGCCAAGCTGTCGTTTTTGTTATGTATTTTCGTATTCTCCATAGAGCAAATACATAAGGGGTTATTTTTTGCAGGTCTGATTTCATCTATAGAGATTTCCCGGCAAGACCACGCTATGAATTATGCATTTATGAGGTCTTCAGAATCGGATAGAAATAAATACCAAAAACATCGATTTAACATCTTGTTGAGTTTTTTTATTTAACACAATTTTGAAAAATATATGGAAAATCGAGCACTTTTTCTACTTTGAAGCGTATTTTCTCGAAGCTATCATAAGGACTCTAATCTCCCCCTTATTCTACGACCCTCAAAAAAACACATATGCAACTGGGTTTACAATTCAATTAATTAAATCTCGTTTTTCTTAAGAGTTCTTACGGCAATTCATAAAAACCTAATAAAAAAATGCGAGGAATCCTGCGAGGAGATTAATTAATTCCTCAGCCAAATAAGTAAGAAAAAAAATCCAAAAGCCGATATCGCAATTTTAGCTAAAAGCTGACATAAAATAATCAGTACTTATTTAATTTTTTTTTTCAAAAATATATCGTAATATTTTTAAATATGAGCTCTGCTCTGCATGTGACTATTTTCCGGGATTTTCATCCCGAAAGATTATTCATTTCATTTTCCCATGTGTCACCATTCGAAGTTGTTTGAACAAATTGGTGTTCATATTTTGCTTAGCTAGTTTTGAAATTATACTTCTATCCAAACTTGCAGATAATGTGCATAGGCTTACATTCCACATGTCCTAAGATGTCACAATGTTGGTCATTTTATTTCTATTTTTTTATATCTGGGGTCAATCTTCAGCACTTTGTTACACTTGAAATATCTCAGACAGCACTAAGTAGTAGTTGTTGATAATTTTATCATATGAAAAGCATGAAAAATCTTTTGATAATTGCAAGCATACACTGCGCTATGAAAACACCTTTTTCTCAAAACGAAGTTGAGAAAGATTGTTTAAACAAAAAAAAAACGGAAGATGGATAACTTCAACCAAAACTAAATGTAACATGGTTTTTACAATATTTTTTTTTTTTTTCATTTAAATCAAGTTAATGTAAGATGTTCACCATTTTCAGTCAAATCTTGTATTGTCTTTTTGAGATCTGCATTTGAAGATATTTTGAAATTTCTTAACAAATTGGAGCACGTTTTATTGAACTGCCATCTATGCCAAAAGACATACCTCCTTTCAACAGGGTTGAACAAGTTATAGGTTATCTGAAGAGATACGGTCAAACAGGGCATCATGCAACAGCGGGGTTAGATGCAACATTTATATAACATAACAATTTTTAATTTAATGTATTGTAATAAAGTTATCTTTTAATGATTACAAAATTGTGATGACATAATTTCTCGCATCTTACACTAGTTTCTAAAAGATTTTTATGTTTAAATAAAATTTGAAAAATCGAGCAATAAATGTACAAATTTTAACATTATTCGATGGCGTAAAAAACTTTACCCGGTATGACGGATTGGCTTGATAATATTACCTACAAACTTCTTACTAGTTTCCTCATGCTATACCAACAATGTTGATGTAAAAATATTTTTCGAAAAATCACTCAATTTTTTTAAACAAATATTTTTATAATTCAGTTAAGTGTATGGGGTAAAATGCAACTAAATGCAAATCAAAGAAACACCTTGTAAATCTCTTTTCCATTTGTTGGAATATGAATGTTTTGCATCACGCGTTTGTAAACATTAAAACTTCATTCATCCAAACATTTATTTTTATGATTTCTGCTTGTAGAATTTTACGTGGTATTATTTAACCCCTAAATGTATGCAGCATCCTTACTTTCTGAAAAAATGTGAAAATTCGTTTTTGCAAAACAAAAAATTACTGCAATTGGTGTTTTCATGCGTAATGGTCTTTAAAGCATCGCAAATATATTAAAATACATAAATTTTCATACGTGTTCATAAGATTTTTCATTAAAAACAAAGTTTGTTGCAAGTTACCCCATTTTCTAAGGAGGGTGAAAATTGCATGTTTTTAAAAAATAAAAAATAAGTAAAGAAATTAATAATTGTTCTAAATACGCCAATTTGATTTTCCATCATCCATAAAACTTTTGATGCTTAAGGGGTAGGATTTACAGTTAACATAAGTTTTTTAGATGCCATTGAAGTTGAAAATTATTGCATGTTGCCCCAGTTGACGGTAATGTTAAAAAAATTCAGTCATTTAGTATCATTGTCCTTCTTTCGATTTTTATTGTTGTTCGGCCTTAACACATTCAGGACAACGATGTTATATTTTTTGGACCGCGAGTTAATCTAAACCAAGAAACACCAGAGGCAAGGCCGTTCGAATGTGTGCGGGGGGGGGGGGGGGGGGGGGTTTGAGGTTTACCCCCCCCCCCTCAAGTAAAACTTTCGAAGTAGTAGAAAGAAATTACTTGATTTTAAAAAGTGATAAATAAGTGTTAAAAAGAAAGTCAGAATTTTTTCTAGCCTCCGCCGGAAATTTGTTTTAAATCGCCCTAGACTTAAAACATTTTATTGTACGACATTACATGCATGTATGGCGTTAACGGATTGAAACTAATTTTTAATTGATTTGCAATTCAATCAACCTACTACATTGAAAGTCTAAACTTGACATACAAAAACCCTACCTCACCTTTAGAATGGGTTTTTATTCAAAAGTGTAACCAAACAAATTCAGAATTTAAAACCAACCATTTCAACTTCACAATTAAATTATCACATACTTATATTACACATAAAAAAGTTGGAAGCCATGTATCATGACTCACGATGGCCATCAAAATTAGCAATTCAAAATCTAAAACCTAATAATCTTCAAATAGAAAAACTATTTAAGTTTTATGAACTAATTTTCATAAGTTTATCTTTGTTTTTCAATTTTCAGTTTTTTATTCTTTAAACATTATCATCTGCCTTTGAAATTCAATTTTTAATAAGAAAAACATAGTTTCCAACTTTTGTACTTTTCAATTGAAAGCGATTATTCAGATATTGAAATTATAAACTTGAAACCTTCGATTTTAAGTTAAATTGTAATGCGCTGTGTTAACATAATTTGAATTATCTTGGTGCTTTCAAAATATACAACAAAACTTGGTCTTCATTATTTTTATTTTTATTTTTTTAGTTTCATGTTGTATTAAAAATGTGGGGGAGAGTGGGGAAACGTGGGCCACTTTTAATATCTCAGATGTGTGTTGAGATAAAAATCTCAAACCAACTAACATCGTCGTCACTTTGCGTAAGCATATATTTCTATATGTTGTTGACTTAAAATCAATCTATAAAAAGTTAGAAAAATTTACTTACATAATTAAAAAAACACCCGCTAATTTCATCGATGGGGAACCTAAAGTGCATAACAAAAATATGCTCATACGCTTATGATCTTAGTTTTGTCATGATCTTTCATGTGGAAAAGGAATTTTTGATGAATCATCAATAAGTCACATAAACGCAACCAATTTGCAAATCATAGCTTGTGGGGAATCGTGGGTCACACATCTTTAACCACCTATATTTTTATGTTTTTATACACATCTACTTAAAATACGTTTTGCTTATCTGTTAAGTTTTCTTATGCCAAATGAAGAGTTATGAAAAGTATTTTGTCCATCCTATATAAGAAATTTTGCCAAACGGTGTGGAATCTATGCGATCATACACAGCTCTCTTTTTTATTTCATCATCTGAAATTGCTTTTAAATAACAAAATGAATTAGGAAATCACTGTTTTGAGTCAACTCATAAACTTTGCATGTATTTTGGTCAATTTGGATTTGGTGGCTCACGATTCCCCATCATTTTTCAAAATCCAAAAAATATAGCTTTTTTTCAAACAGTCAGAATTTGGGGAAAATAACTTATTTAAAATTTAAAAAAAATACCTTATTATACCTTGAAAATGTAGAAAACCATACCATTTTTTATTTTCATTTTATCTTTTATAATAAAGAAGTTATGGAACAACGAAAAAAAGTGGCCCATGATTCCCCACTCTCCCATATTCTATTCCTGTGCATTAATTCTTATGTCCGAAGCTGCATTCGAAAATTTGATTTTCAATTTCTACTGGAAATATTTATTTGAAATTTGAATACTGGTTAGAGGGACAAAAATTTAATATGTGATGATAATGTTTCTAAATAAATTCTACCCGCTCATTTTCACCATCTTTAATTTCAACTAACCTTCTATCCATCTATATAAAAAAAAATCATTATCTTTAGATGTCCCTACACTGCAAAAAATCCACATATTGGGGATATGTGTAAGCCTTATAGATTTTTGCAGTGTGACTCCCATTTGAAAATAACGTGTCCCCACATATAGAATACAAAATTATGACTTCTATATGCGTCATATAAAAGTTATAAAATTCCACACATAAATAATATTAGCCTACATTGCACTCAAACATCTGCCTAGATCTAGGCGTTTACTTGCATGCCGACTCGAAGGCGTTTTATTTCGTTCGAATTAGTTTTTCGGAAAGAAATTTAAAAAAAAAGTGAAGTGTTGGCTATCGAAACATTCATTGTAAATAAAAGCAAATATAAATATGCTAAGCCTAATACGTACATTAATCTGGAACGTTTATACCTGGTCGACCCGTTTGTCCAACATACTGACGATTTTGATCGTCACCAGATTCCTGATTCTGCAAAACTAAAATCCATTTTCAAGAATGGTAAAAATATCATCAGAATGATCAATTTACCTTCAATATTATTCAGCCGACATCCTTGCCTCCTATAGCAGTAGTCAAGGGCCATCTTCCTGTAGGGGAGAACAAAAAAGATCAATAATCTATGCTTAATGTTAATACAATTATAATAATTATCAAAATAAAATGTTTTAATTCTCACCTAACCGGCACACCAACTTTTTCTTCGGGGTGGCAATTTTTAATACATGGAAATTTTCAAAGACGAAAAGCACAGAATGTATGTGTCAATATCATATAAACTTCATATTTCGAATATAAAATTTATGTGTGGCATATGATGTTTATATGAAGTATATGAAATCTACGCGTAAAGCAATTTTGAAGACGTATGTGTTAGGAAACAAACATTCTAAGTGTGGATTTTTTGCAGTGTACGATTGTTAAAAATCCTTACGCCTTGCAGTGTAGAGAGGGTACGAAATAAAATTAATTGTTAAATAAAATAAATTAAATAAATTTTGTTGTTAAGCTTCAAACTTAACAACCAATGGGATTAAATTTGTTTTGAGAGGATTTTTGGATACGAAAAAAATGGGTATGATTATTAGAGACCCCGACATCATTCAAGCAGTGGAGAATGGGAAGGACAGGAGGGCTTACCACTTTTGTTTTTGGCATAAATCGAGAACATATCAAGCAATGGGACAAATTTTTATAAGATAGGTTGTTTGCGTATGAATAATTTGAGATCCTCCCTTTTCAGAGCGGAGTCGGGAAGAAAAAGGCAAGGCTGTATTCATATTTTTTTTGACATAACTCGACAACTTTTATAAAAAAAAAAATGGAGCCAAATGTGGCATGTGTCATTTTTCAGATACTCAAGATATTTCTCCGTGAGCCCTTTCCACAACGGAAGGGCGAGAAAGTGGGGAGTTTATATCAATTTATTAATTAATTAAAGACCTTATGAAGCTATAAACACAGATTTTAAATTTCAAATTTTGGATATCAAGTTTCAGAATATTAGTCTAAGTCTTTTTTGTATTGCAATTCGAGACTCCAGCTACTTCTCTCATTCTATAGTGGTTGCTTTTGATCTATGTTGCAATTTGATTTAACACTAGAAGGACCGGCAAATTGAATATACCTATTCGGACCGTGACCAGTCAAAATGACTGGTAAAGGGGAAATTTTTTCTATCAAAATATTTTAAACTTTTTTCTTTAGAAATAATTTTGTTATTAATTCGATAACATTTTGGTTATAAAATTGAAATATTTTTTTCACCATGGGTGCCCGGAATCACCTCAGTTTGGCATAGTTGACGAACGCGTGTATGTCATAAAATGAATATGTCAAATAATTATCAAAAAATTAAAACACATTATCAATCTAATAATAAAACAAAGTTAGATGGCTATGGATATTGACCATGGATGCACGGTTTCACTTCAGTTTTGTTTTAGTAGATATTTTCTAGTATCCATCGCTCTGAAATTTTTCAACCCGATGCCTATAAATTATACCTGATATTGTAGGTTTTGAAGCATATTTTTTATATAAGTAGAGCAATTTACCATGGGTGCACGGATTCAACGCCATTCATCCAAATTCAATTTTTTTGCATGTTAAAGGTAAAGAATAAAGACTTTTAAAGATTCAAATGAAAATATTTGTTATATACATGGTTTTTCACTATGGGTGCACGGATTCACCGCGTTTTAATCAAATATTGGACTTTTTGCAATTTAAAAAAAAACATTATTACAAATCTTAACTAAACCAAAGTCAAAACCATGTCTTTCATGTTGATTTATATAAAGATTTTTATTTTAAGCTCCGTTTTTTCATTCCTGGAAAGAAATATTTCAATAATATCTTGAAATAATAAATTTATTTATTTATTATTAAAAAACAGGTTTTTGCCATCGTATATTTATCTGATTAGATCTGACCAACATTCAAGAAATTCTAAAACGGTTATCATGGATCGAGTGAATTTAAGGAATTATATGCATCAAGTTATGTCGTGCGACAGAAAACAGTGAAAATAAAAATAATGAATCAACATTGTCAAATGTACATGTACGTGAAAATCAGCACTTTGTCCATTCGAATGAGAAGCCCTCCCGACACTTTGGGTACATCTTTATTAGCAACCACGTTGTCCGAGCAAGTTGTCTAGATTCTAACAGTTCAGCTTGTTTCACGAGAAAATGATTGTAAACCGAAATTATGCCGTCCCAGAATACTTGGGAATTTCGCACACGCAATATCAAACAAAAAGCCAACTTAAAGAAAAACTCTTGATTTATTTCTCGTTGGACAAAACTATATTTTGCGCGCGATCAAACACTGTGTGTTGCCTCGGTGAAATCTGCAGTAGAATAGACCGATCAGCAGAGCCACACACGATCGCTTCTACTCGATCGTCTACCTAGGGTATTGTTCTACTCGATTGAAGTTTTTCTACCTACGCTATTGTCCTCACTGTGTGTGGTGTGATACAATTCTGTGTGCCTAGCAAAGTGTAGAACAAAGTTTGTTAAATCAAAATCTAAATTCACAGTGGTGCTCAAATTTGGTATCAAACATACCGGTCGCCTGAATTTTGTATTTTGTATTTTGTATTTTATGATTTTCTTCACTTTGTTCTTGTTTCAACCTCATTGTATTTCCATCACTTTGTTCTCATTCTTCGTTGAAAATATGTTGACCATCGTTGTCGGTTGCCTCTAGTTTGGATATCCATTTGTAGTCTGCTTGTCCACCCACGCTGTGTTGACCTCGACCTCGACCTCATCTTCGACCTTGACCTCGACCTTGACCTCGACCTTGACCTCGCCTGTTCTTGGGTTTGTAATTCGTCCTCGTTGACCTTCTCGTTGAAGTCGATGTTGTACCAGTTATAGTTGGAGTCGTTTATGGAACCTCAGTGTGTCGCAAACTGGCCACATTTGCTATACACCGCGGTTCGATGGCGCCTTCCGTCAAGCGTGTTCCAGCATGGTCACCGTCCTCTTCGTCTCCGTCGCCACGATGCATCGTCGAACGCTCGATATCACAGCCATGGATCTGTGAACACGCAGCAGTTAGATCTTGCCAAAAGTATGAAATTGTAAAGTGGAACATTGATACTTATCTGTGCCCGGAGCCCAAGGCTCCGGGGGACGTGACAGAGCTTTATTGCTGGAACCGCCTGATCTGCTACTGCTGATTGATGTCTTATTGCTTTGTGTTGTCAGCTGTGGAGCTGACTTCCTCGCCTTGTTCTGCTTTGTCGTCTTCTTCTGCGCCGGCCGCCGTGCTGGAATGCCGGACCGGCGGTAGTTGATCCTTGTCCACTTCAATGGGAAGCAGACACAATTTGTGAATGGATCGTGTGAATCGCCCGTTCGCTGTTTCATCTGTAGTTACTCGCACCAGGTCGTCATCACAGCTACAACTCGTGCTAGTTGCCACTTGAGGGGTGGCAGGTTCTCCTCTTTGATGATCACCATTGAGCCAACTGTCATTTCTATGTAGCAGTGGTCCAACGGTAAATCTGCTGTAGTGTCGTCAAATATTCGCATTGTCACCGCTTCTAGAAATGCTAGGAAATCTGCTGCACTCGTTGCCATTTGGCAAGCTTGCTGGGTGGGATGTCTGTTCTGTCTGGCTCAGGTAAGGAATTTAGGGGTCGACCAATGACGAAGTGACCCGGAGTCAATGCTTGTAGGTCAGACGGATCAGTTGAGATGGGAGTGATCGGACGTGAGTTGAGACTAGCTTGCAACTTAGCCAGGGCGGTAATGAATTTTTTGCAATCTAATTTCGCATTCCCCACAATGCGTCTCAGGTGGAATTTCATAGATTCAACCAGGCCTCCCACAGACCCCCAAACGATGGTGACCTCGGCGTAATACAGTGGAACTTGAAATCGTTCTTCCGATAGAATTTTCGATCTGCATCCTTATGTTGTTCAGAAAGAAACAGTTTTTATGAGCGGTGGGTCACCATGAGAGTTCATAGGTGTTCTGACTGGGCAATTAAGTCTGTGAAGGGATTTGTTTCTTGGGCAAATTCAATGGATGTGTGGCGTCAATGGTGGTGGGAGCATAATAGTGATGAGAGCATTTTTGACAGTGAGGGGACTTTAATGACCTTGATTGGGCGATGAGCGAATGTTGTGGGCGAGTCGCAACTGCCAGGCTGCTACGGAGATTAATTGGATCAGTGATGAAAATTGCGCCGTGAATTCTTCTTCTTCTTGGGAGATGGACGCTGCTTTCTTGGGGTAATATTCAGGAGCATTTTGATGAGCTTTCTCTTTGACTTTAAATTTTGTTGGCAAGGGTTCACTTTGGGTTGGCCAGGGTCACAATGGGGAAGTGGTAGACGCTTGATTTGGTGGAGTAGCGAAAAATGAACGACCCTATTGTATATTCTGCTGACTTGAATTTTGCAAATTTGCACTATGTTGCCCTGCACCTTCAGGACTCTCACCTTGCTGATTCGCACCTTGCTGACTCTGGCTTCCACGCTGTGGTTGCTGCTCGCCAAATTGCCCGTTTCGTTGACCAGACGAATAATTGGAACCACGCTGTTGTTCGGCTCGAGAATCATGAAGAAGAGTGTTGTGTTTCTGGGGACATTTGCTACAATTCCGTGAAGGACATGAATGAAACGTATGTTTCGTCGTACGTAGGCAATTAGTACACAAACCCTTGCTATTGATAAGATCATATTTTTGCCGAAGAGATAGATGGAGGAACTCAGGGCATTGGTAGATGTAGTGCATTTGGCCACATTGATAGCACCCGTTTGATGTTGTATTTGACCGATCAGAACCAGATGTGAAATGTGAAGCTACACGAACGGAGCTGCTAGCTCTTGGATTTTGCTCGAATTTGGAAGAAGAAGAATACTGTCTGGACGTAGGAAGAACTTTCGCATACCCTTGTAAAAAGCCCAACAAATCCTCATAAGATGGCATAGTATCTCCTTCAAACTCCTTCTTCGTTGTACTATCACTGTATTCCCTGGAGTCAATCGCATTGCAATGTCGGTCCCACTCACGCTTTGTGTTCGAATCTAGACGAATGTAGAGATCAAAAACTAAACGAGAACTCCACTGATCGACTGGTTCTCCAAGTCTGCGAAGGTTTGCCAAATGCTCCTCAAAACTGTCGATTAATTTTAAAAGTTCATCACAGCTCTCCCTCTGCATTGCTGGAGTGTCATGAAGACCTTGTATGTGACAAAAAACTAAACGACGTTGACTTTCATATCGGCGGATCAGCAGTTTCCAAGCCGTGTTGTAGCCCTCTTCGCTCACTTCAATGTGGCCGATCAAACGGGAAGCTTCACCTTGCACAAGACTTTTAAGATACTGCAACTTGTCCACACCTCTGATTTCCTGACGACTTACAACACCAGCGTAGAAACTGTCACGGAAGGAAACCCAATCTTCCGGTCGACCACTGAATTTCAGGAGCGGCAGCTCGGGATAGCGAATGTGGGAGCCTGTGGGGGCAGAAGTTCCTTGGGGAAGGGGCGGAGCCGGTGGAATGGGGGCAGATTGTTGCTTGGGGAGTTTTGATTGCAAAGCCACTTTAAAGTTGAAATAATATGTTTCAAACTTGAAGCGCTCTTTCTGAACCGAAATGACCTCGGATTTGGAAGAATAGGATTCCAGTTCGGCTGCGACTTCAAAAAATGTACGGTGGTATTCTTCAAGTTTGTCTAACCTTACCTGAGCCTGACATTGATGATCCTCCGGTTTGTATTTGTTCAGGAAAATTTCCAAAAGCGACATAGACTCCATCAAGTTTGAGAGCCGCTGACGGAGTTTAGCAACGATCAAATCCCTTCCTTCTTCGTCGCTCATCGTTTCGCCGTGCCTTCGCTACGATGTGCGAAGCAACCCACTCACCAGCAATATGGCAAATTACCGACGGCAAAATTTTGTGATGCCGGTAATGCCGATTAATTTTGGCTATATCTGCTAGCCGATCACTTTTATCTGCTTACTCAGGAACGCTTTCTTTTCTTTTCCACTTTTTAATTTTCTTATTTCTCCAATTTCACTTTGAATTTTCTTCTCTTTTATTTTCACTTTGGTTTTGATTTTTATCTTTTCACTCTGATTCTGTTTTTTCTTTACCCCTTTATTCACTTTCTTTCACTCTTTGGCCGTTTTACCCAACCACGTGTGTAAAATAACACTTTTCTGGCCTTCCAACGATGTGATTTACACCGTTATTTGCCCAAAACTTGCTTTATTTTCCCCACACTTTGATTTCAGGGCTTTATTTCGCCAGATATTCACTTTGAGGAAACACGTGACCAAGAAACCCAAGCCAATTCCCACCACAATGAATCTTTTCACTATGGACAATGGCTTCACATAAAGGCTTTCGCACAATAACCCCAGGCCGTCTACAAAATGGCGTCAATCACGTTGTGATTTCCTCGTCAATTGCGGCTTTATTCTTCACGGTTTTTCACTAGTCGTTATAATTTCCACGGAAAAAGGCTCTCATCCGGTTCGAAGGACCATAAATGTACGTGAAAATCAGCACTTTGTCCATTCGAATGAGAAGCCCTCCCGACACTTTGGGTACATCTTTATTAGCAACCACGTTGTCCGAGCAAGTTGTCTAGATTCTAACAGTTCAGCTTGTTTCACGAGAAAATGATTGTAAACCGAAATTATGCCGTCCCAGAATACTTGGGAATTTCGCACACGCAATATCAAACAAAAAGCCAACTTAAAGAAAAACTCTTGATTTATTTCTCGTTGGACAAAACTATATTTTGCGCGCGATCAAACACTGTGTGTTGCCTCGGTGAAATCTGCAGTAGAATAGACCGATCAGCAGAGCCACACACGATCGCTTCTACTCGATCGTCTACCTAGGGTATTGTTCTACTCGATTGAAGTTTTTCTACCTACGCTATTGTCCTCACTGTGTGTGGTGTGATACAATTCTGTGTGCCTAGCAAAGTGTAGAACAAAGTTTGTTAAATCAAAATCTAAATTCACAGTGGTGCTCAAATTTGGTATCAAACAGTACACATTAATTTGTTTTTCTGTAAAATTTTTTCGATGACTAATGTTGCATTTCAAATGCCTATCATATCTAACTCAAAAATATTTTGTGTTCTGAGGCAAGTTGAAACTATTTATTTCTATATAATTAACAACGGCGAATTTACTGCCATTCCGTGCACCCATGTTGATATATCTTAGCGCCGATGTGGTCTATCAGATAGACTGGCGTGAGTCTAGTCTAGGTATGCCAGGTGTACTGGGTTCGATTCCCGGTATCGGTAAGAAAACTCTAGGGTTCAAACCCCGTAAGTTGCCGACAGGTAAGATGTGTTTCCTTTTATAATAAGAATGTTCAATAAGAATGTTCAATCAGCTTTATACACGGGTGCCGGAATACCTGTAAGTGAACTTGCATTGGAAATTTGTCGAACCTAATAATCTAAGAATTCATGTGAATCTATACTTGGGCAGAAACTGCGGTGAATCCGTGCACCCATGGTGGATAACCAACATATAAAAAATAATCAAATATAAAAAAATCATTTAAATTGTTCAGTTTCATAGCTTATGTCTCAATTTAATAAATAAGTACACAATTCATAATTATTTTACTCATACTAGTTTAGTATAAAACATATTTATCACCGAAAATTACTCGATTACTCGAATGGACATGTATTAAAACTGACATAACTTTTATAAATCTTGATGAAATTCCGCCAAATTTTGACAGAAAGTTCGATTAAAGTTGAGCAATAAAACAGACCAAAAAAATTGGAAGTCAAGTGCTTGAAGCGCCACACAGCGGCCAATCCGATAACTTTTTCTTCAAATCTTCACGACTTCGCATCGAAAATCAATAATTTCATAACGAATGACACACTTCTGCCCACCATAAATCAACTAAGACTCATTGTCTTGAATGTAGCTTGCAAATGAAACCAAAAGCAAGCGAAAAAAATTTATCTTGTTTGAGTTATAGGGTTGTGAATTTTACCAGTCATTTTGACTGGTCACGGTCCGAGTGTCCATGGCGAAATTTTTCTCGCTTATTAAAAGAGCTAGTGGAATAAAAAATAAACAGTTTTGTAGAGATTCAAAATTCATGAAAAGTCGTATTTTTTGCGAATTTTTATAACAAAGTATTTAAAAGATATTCAACAAACAAAGTGTCCAACCAGTCATTTTGACTGGTGCGGTCTTTCTAGTGTTAAAGTAGGCTTGCCAGATACTTTCAGAAAAAAGCGGGACATTTCACGATGAAAAAGCGGGACACAGCCGAAAAAAGCAGGACATTTGAGAAACTTTTAAAAACAGCTTAATTGTATAGCCAAACATTATTCAAAGTTATCCATAGAAAGTACACTAAGGTTCTTCTTTAACGCGAAATGATTTTGTTCAGTTTTTCCTTACATGACTTGTATTTTCCCTGGTTTTTGCCACAAGCACTTTAAATTTTAACGGTTCTCGAGAATTTGAGAGAAAATATTGTAAGTCCTACATGTTAACAGCGGATTTAATACCGCTTATAAAACCATTGTGTAGTAATAAATATATTTCAAATTTGTTTTTAAAACTTAAAAAAATAAAGAAAACTTCGATCAAAGTATACGGATAATTGAGTCTAAAAAAGTGGTTTATAATATATGCACTGATGAATATAAGGCAGTTTAATTAAGATTCCGACGAAAAATTAAGATCTATAATCATTTGGAAGCAACTTGAACAAAATTTTCTTGATACCAAAGTTATTTACATTGCATTGGTTAAACGTGCTCCGAGAACGATTTACTGAATCTGAATCTTTCTGTAATACTAAGAACATTAGAGTGGTCTTATATCTATATATATAAAAATGAATGTTTGTCTGTCTGTCTGTTCCCTATAGACTCGGAAACTACTGAACCGATCATCGTCAAAACTGGCATCTGAGGGTTTTTGAGGCCGGGGATGGTTTCTGTAATAGTCAAAACTCCATCCGACTTAAGGAAGGAGAGGCTTCCATACAAAATTTGTAGTTTTTCGAAACAAATTAAAGTCATGACATCCATTTTCTTGAGATTTTTTTTCCTTTGGGCGGTTTGTTTTTCGTCTCTATGGTCGAGGCGTCGCAAGCCAACGTCGCAAAAGGATAGTAACCCAGGCATAGCATACTGATCAGCAGGAATATTTTGGCGCGTATTTCTCAACCAAGCATATTTTCTTTGAGGGTTTTGTTTTTCGTCTCCATGGGCGAGCAAACGTCGTCGCAAGAGGATAGTAACCAAAGCACACTGTGCATCGATTGCTGGAAAATTTAACAATAAGGCGCCTGTTTCTCAAACACGTGGGGCGATATGCAACTTAGATGTTTTTTTTCTTGCTTATTTGATTTGTACACAGCACGTGGTATAAAATGACGCCTAGATGTGACACGGATTGGAATTTTATCAATCGAATCAAAACCAATTGAAAGATTTGCATAAATACTTCCATATTTAGTTCGTGTTAATGTAGGTAGCAGTCGACTTTTCATTCAAGGAACATTAGAACATGTTCAAACGTTCAACTTTTTCTGTTTAAAAAATTAAAAAAAATGTTTTCTTCTAGAAATTGTTACTTCGGCCCAAATACACAACTGAAACGAATTTAGAAATGAAAATGGGAGCTTTTTATTTTAAATAATTCTGAAAAAAAACATCGTACTTTTTGCTTACATACCAATTCAAGTACGTACTTAACATGAAAAGTGTTTTTGTGTTACATGGCTGCATAAAAGAGACTTTTGATCCGCTTCGTTTTTGAAAAGCGAGACTTTAGAACTGATATTCAACTGGACGCAAAATTTTTAAGAGAAATATTTAGTTTACCCTTAAAGTGTTAAAAACAATATTCCCTTCTGTCAACTTACACGGTGGGGCAAGGGCAAACGTCGAACTTTTGAGAAATTCATCTTCAAAATGATTCAATATGTTGGAAAGACCAGAAGGGGTATTCCGAATGTTGAAACTGCAGCGGATATTGAAAATTCTTAAAAGTCTTTGTAAATGAAGGTCATTACCTTTGAACAGCATTCGTTAAAAGTTGAGTAACAAACATAAATTTATACAGCAGGAATACTGCAGATATATCAGTGAAACTTGATAGAACAAAAAACAGGAATTCGTATTAGATCCATTTTAAAGCCATTACTTTGATGCATCTGTAAATAAGCTTTGCATTGACACTTGCCCCAATAAACAAATGTAAACTTAGAAATTTGTTTTTGCCAACATTTTTTAATATTTGTCTTTCAAAGAGAAAATAAAAGAAAAACGCTGAGAACTTATTTAGTAATGCAACTGATATTTTTTTAAATATTTATATGGTTACCGTAGTAAATCTTATATATAAAAATGGAGGCGTTTTCTTTGTGATAACATCACGTATGAATGGTCGGTCGGAATGAAGTGAAATTTGGTATCCGAGGGTTTTTTGGGTCAGAGATGGTTTGTATAATACTTTCAAGAATCTCACTTTTTATGAAAGGGGGGTCTCTATACAAAATTATCTCTTCACATCTTATATATAAAAATGGAGGCGTTTTCTTTGTGATAACATCACGTATGAATGGTCGGTCGGAATGAAGTGAAATTTGGTATCCGAGGGTTTTTTGGGTCAGAGATGGTTTGTATAATACTTTCAAGAATCTCACTTTTTATGAAAGGGGGGTCCCCATACAAAGTTATCTCTTCTTCACATCTTCTTATATATAAAAATGGAGGCGTTTTCTTTGTGATAACATCACGTATGAATGGTCGGTCGGAATGAAGTGAAATTTGGTATCCGAGGGTTTTTTGGGTCAGAGATGGTTTGTATAATACTTTCAAGAATCTCACTTTTAATGAAAGGGGGGTCCCCATACAAAGTTATCTCTTCTTCACATCTTCTTATATATAAAAATGGAGGCGTTTTCTTTGTGATAACATCACGTATGAATGGTCGGTCGGAATGAAGTGAAATTTGGTATCCGAGGGTTTTTTGGGTCAGAGATGGTTTGTATAATACTTTCAAGAATCTCACTTTTTATGAAAGGGGGGTCCCCATACAAAGTTATCTCTTCTTCACATCTTCTTATATATAAAAATGGAGGCGTTTTCTTTGTGATAACATCACGTATGAATGGTCGGTCGGAATGAAGTGAAATTTGGTATCCGAGGGTTTTTTGGGTCAGAGATGGTTTGTATAATACTTTCAAGAATCTCACTTTTTATGAAAGGGGGGTCCCCATACAAAATTATCTCTTCTTCACATCTTCTTATATATAAAAATTGAGGCGTTTTCTTTGTGATAACATCACGTATGAATGGTCGGTCGGAATGAAGTGAAATTTGGTATCCGAGGGTTTTTTGGGTCAGAGATGGTTTGTATAATACTTTCAAGAATCTCACTTTTTATGAAAGGGGGGTCCCCATACAAAGTTATCTCTTCTTCACATCTTCTTATATATAAAAATGGAGGCGTTTTCTTTGTGATAACATCACGTATGAATGGTCGGTCGGAATGAAGTGAAATTTGGTATCCGAGGGTTTTTTGGGTCAGAGATGGTTTGTATAATACTTTCAAGAATCTCACTTTTTATGAAAGGGGGGTCCCCATACAAAATTATCTCTTCACATCTTATATATAAAAATGGAGGCGTTTTCTTTGTGATAACATCACGTATGAATGGTCGGTCGGAATGAAGTGAAATTTGGTATCCGAGGGTTTTTTGGGTCAGAGATGGTTTGTATAATACTTTCAAGAATCTCACTTTTAATGAAAGGGGGGTCCCCATACAAAGTTATCTCTTCTTCACATCTTCTTATATATAAAAATGGAGGCGTTTTCTTTGTGATAACATCACGTATGAATGGTCGGTCGGAATGAAGTGAAATTTGGTATCCGAGGGTTTTTTGGGTCAGAGATGGTTTGTATAATACTTTCAAGAATCTCACTTTTTATGAAAGGGGGGTCCCCATACAAAGTTATCTCTTCTTCACATCTTCTTATATATAAAAATGGAGGCGTTTTCTTTGTGATAACATCACGTATGAATGGTCGGTCGGAATGAAGTGAAATTTGGTATCCGAGGGTTTTTTGGGTCAGAGATGGTTTGTATAATACTTTCAAGAATCTCACTTTTTATGAAAGGGGGGTCCCCATACAAAATTATCTCTTCTTCACATCTTCTTATATATAAAAATTGAGGCGTTTTCTTTGTGATAACATCACGTATGAATGGTCGGTCGGAATGAAGTGAAATTTGGTATCCGAGGGTTTTTTGGGTCAGAGATGGTTTGTATAATACTTTCAAGAATCTCACTTTTAATGAAAGGGGGGTCCCCATACAAAGTTATCTCTTCTTCACATCTTCTTATATATAAAAATGGAGGCGTTTTCTTTGTGATAACATCACGTATGAATGGTCGGTCGGAATGAAGTGAAATTTGGTATCCGAGGGTTTTTTGGGTCAGAGATGGTTTGTATAATACTTTCAAGAATCTCACTTTTTATGAAAGGGGGGTCCCCATACAAAATTATCTCTTCACATCTTATATATAAAAATGGAGGCGTTTTCTTTGTGATAACATCACGTATGAATGGTCGGTCGAAATGAAGTGAAATTTGGTATCCGAGGGTTTTTTGGGTCAGAGATGGTTTGTATAATACTTTCAAGAATCTCACTTTTTATGAAAGGGGGGTCCCCATACAAAGTTATCTCTTCTTCACATCTTCTTATATATAAAAATGGAGGCGTTTTCTTTGTGATAACATCACGTATGAATGGTCGGTCGGAATGAAGTGAAATTTGGTATCCGAGGGTTTTTTGGGTCAGAGATGGTTTGTATAATACTTTCAAGAATCTCACTTTTTATGAAAGGGGGGCCCTATACAAAATTATCTCTTCACATCTTCTTATATATAAAAATGGAGGCGTTTTCTTTGTGATAACATCACGTATGAATGGTCGGTCGGAATGAAGTGAAATTTGGTATCCGAGGGTTTTTTGGGTCAGAGATGGTTTGTATAATACTTTCAAGAATCTCACTTTTTATGAAAGGGGGGGCCCCATACAAAGTTATCTCTTCTTCACATCTTCTTATATATAAAAATGGAGGCATTTTCTTTGTAATAACATCACGTATGAATGATCGGTCGGAATGAAGTGAAATTTGGTATCCGAGGGTTTTTTGGGTCAGAGATGGTATGTATAATAGTTTCAAGGATCTCACTTTTGATGATAGGGGGTCCCGATTTCCATAAGAATCTATTGGCGAGCACAATGCAGTTAAGGACGTGTAGATGAAATTAAACATTTATTGCGATTTATACTTTAGAAGGTAAAACGAAGTTTACCGGGTCAGCTAGTTTATTTAGAAAAAATGAAATTTGCACTGTATTTAATACAAAAATAATCTTATATATAAAAATGGAGGCGTTTTCTTTGTGATAACATCACGTATGAATGGTCGGTCGGAATGAAGTGAAATTTGGTATCCGAGGGTTTTTTGGGTCAGAGATGGTTTGTATAATACTTTCAAGAATCTCACTTTTTATGAAAGGGGGGTCCCCATACAAAGTTATCTCTTCTTCACATCTTCTTATATATAAAAATGGAGGCGTTTTCTTTGTGATAACATCACGTATGAATGGTCGGTCGGAATGAAGTGAAATTTGGTATCCGAGGGTTTTTTGGGTCAGAGATGGTTTGTATAATACTTTCAAGAATCTCACTTTTTATGAAAGGGGGGTCCCCATACAAAATTATCTCTTCTTCACATCTTCTTATATATAAAAATTGAGGCGTTTTCTTTGTGATAACATCACGTATGAATGGTCGGTCGGAATGAAGTGAAATTTGGTATCCGAGGGTTTTTTGGGTCAGAGATGGTTTGTATAATACTTTCAAGAATCTCACTTTTTATGAAAGGGGGGTCCCCATACAAAGTTATCTCTTCTTCACATCTTCTTATATATAAAAATGGAGGCGTTTTCTTTGTGATAACATCACGTATGAATGGTCGGTCGGAATGAAGTGAAATTTGGTATCCGAGGGTTTTTTGGGTCAGAGATGGTTTGTATAATACTTTCAAGAATCTCACTTTTTATGAAAGGGGGGTCCCCATACAAAATTATCTCTTCACATCTTATATATAAAAATGGAGGCGTTTTCTTTGTGATAACATCACGTATGAATGGTCGGTCGGAATGAAGTGAAATTTGGTATCCGAGGGTTTTTTGGGTCAGAGATGGTTTGTATAATACTTTCAAGAATCTCACTTTTAATGAAAGGGGGGTCCCCATACAAAGTTATCTCTTCTTCACATCTTCTTATATATAAAAATGGAGGCGTTTTCTTTGTGATAACATCACGTATGAATGGTCGGTCGGAATGAAGTGAAATTTGGTATCCGAGGGTTTTTTGGGTCAGAGATGGTTTGTATAATACTTTCAAGAATCTCACTTTTTATGAAAGGGGGGTCCCCATACAAAGTTATCTCTTCTTCACATCTTCTTATATATAAAAATGGAGGCGTTTTCTTTGTGATAACATCACGTATGAATGGTCGGTCGGAATGAAGTGAAATTTGGTATCCGAGGGTTTTTTGGGTCAGAGATGGTTTGTATAATACTTTCAAGAATCTCACTTTTTATGAAAGGGGGGTCCCCATACAAAATTATCTCTTCTTCACATCTTCTTATATATAAAAATTGAGGCGTTTTCTTTGTGATAACATCACGTATGAATGGTCGGTCGGAATGAAGTGAAATTTGGTATCCGAGGGTTTTTTGGGTCAGAGATGGTTTGTATAATACTTTCAAGAATCTCACTTTTAATGAAAGGGGGGTCCCCATACAAAGTTATCTCTTCTTCACATCTTCTTATATATAAAAATGGAGGCGTTTTCTTTGTGATAACATCACGTATGAATGGTCGGTCGGAATGAAGTGAAATTTGGTATCCGAGGGTTTTTTGGGTCAGAGATGGTTTGTATAATACTTTCAAGAATCTCACTTTTTATGAAAGGGGGGTCCCCATACAAAATTATCTCTTCACATCTTATATATAAAAATGGAGGCGTTTTCTTTGTGATAACATCACGTATGAATGGTCGGTCGAAATGAAGTGAAATTTGGTATCCGAGGGTTTTTTGGGTCAGAGATGGTTTGTATAATACTTTCAAGAATCTCACTTTTTATGAAAGGGGGGTCCCCATACAAAGTTATCTCTTCTTCACATCTTCTTATATATAAAAATGGAGGCGTTTTCTTTGTGATAACATCACGTATGAATGGTCGGTCGGAATGAAGTGAAATTTGGTATCCGAGGGTTTTTTGGGTCAGAGATGGTTTGTATAATACTTTCAAGAATCTCACTTTTTATGAAAGGGGGGCCCTATACAAAATTATCTCTTCACATCTTCTTATATATAAAAATGGAGGCGTTTTCTTTGTGATAACATCACGTATGAATGGTCGGTCGGAATGAAGTGAAATTTGGTATCCGAGGGTTTTTTGGGTCAGAGATGGTTTGTATAATACTTTCAAGAATCTCACTTTTTATGAAAGGGGGGGCCCCATACAAAGTTATCTCTTCTTCACATCTTCTTATATATAAAAATGGAGGCATTTTCTTTGTAATAACATCACGTATGAATGATCGGTCGGAATGAAGTGAAATTTGGTATCCGAGGGTTTTTTGGGTCAGAGATGGTATGTATAATAGTTTCAAGGATCTCACTTTTGATGATAGGGGGTCCCGATTTCCATAAGAATCTATTGGCGAGCACAATGCAGTTAAGGACGTGTAGATGAAATTAAACATTTATTGCGATTTATACTTTAGAAGGTAAAACGAAGTTTACCGGGTCAGCTAGTTTAATATATTTTTCATTACCATGATAAATGCTGTTTGGGTATTGAGCCGGTTAAATTTGCCTACCTTCTTCAAGCAGTAGGGGACAAAATTGAAAAAGATGGGAGAGCTCCCATGTAAATTTAAGATACAGATCTTTTCAAAGGAGGGCCATATTTAAAAAGGTCTTTTTGGGTACAAAGTACAAATTTCAGATCTTGAAAAACGAGTTCAGAGATCAAGTTTCAGTAAATAATATATACCATCTTTGAATTGCAATTCAGAACTGCAGCTGCAGCTCTCATTTCAAAGTTGTTGGTTCTGAAGTATGATGAGGTTTGATTTAAAAATATGCTCTCTAAAATCTAAATTTGAATAAATTTTTACAAATTACATTTATTTCTGGAAGGTGTAGCAAAGCACAACGGGTCAGCTAGTTGTCTTATATAAAATATGAAAAATTCTGCTTATTCTGAGAAAAAAAGTTTTTGAAAGCTTCTGTGTTGAACGAATAAAATCAAATTGAGGCTAAAGTTAGATTTTTTCTTGTGTAAGTAAGTGGACTTTGTGGAAGGTTTTTTAAGAAAAAAAAGCGGGACATTTTGGGGGAAAAGCGGGACAGCGGGACATTCAACAAAAAAGCGGGACATGTCCCGCTTTTGCGGGACGGATGGCAACCCCAATTTAAAGTAATGCTCAGACAACCATTAAAATTTGAATTTGTTTTAGGGGGGGGGAGGGGGTTAGGGTCTAACACTTTCAAAAAATCGTTTTTTTAAATTTTTTTATTTTCTTATTGTAAAACATTTCAAGAATGTTGTGTCAAATTTTCAAGTCAATTGAAGCAAAATTGTAGAAATTATAGGCCTTTATCTCCTCCTATCTAATACTGCAAGAAAGCAAGAGCAGAAACTTCAAACGCGTTTTTCTCGAAAGCGCATTTTTAAAGTACGTGGACATCGTCATTTGAAAACTACTTATCCGATTCTTTTCAAATTTGGAACATATTTTCTACATATAAAATACCAGACCCCAACGATTTTTTTTTACTTTGGGGAGATTTTACAGATAAAAAATGGCGGATTTTTTCATGAAAAATCGTAGTTTTTATTTCAAACAGCCACAAAAATTTCTTAAAAAAAAAATTTTAAGTTAAATAAAATGTTGGGATCCAGAAAAACATCTATTAAACATATTTTGCTCTGATTTTTTGACTTCAGATGATTCTGTGCTGAGATACAGTGTCCACCGCAAATCCTGTTTTCTAAAAGGCATCCTCGAAAGTGCTCCGTCACCGGCTCATTTTTCAATATTTTTCTACAAAAAAATGTGTACTAAATGTTATTTTAACAATGAATACATGTGATTGAACGATAGCTCTAAAAAAAATCGTGAAAATGGTGTTTTTTTACCCGTTAGACCCAAGGAATATTTAAATAAGGTAGTGCCGAGAGCCATATTGGTTTTTTTTTGTGACGTCACAAGAACGATTGTATCGAAAATTTATATGAGAATGGTAGGAATTTCAAAGAAAAAAACGTTTTAGAACGAAAATAAATTCCAATTTCATTTTGATTATGTTGTAAGGCCTCAATTTCACTATGTTATGAAGTTTTTTGGTCCTTTGGAAATTGCATTTTGTTTTTTTCTTATTTTATTAATGAATGCAATGTCTCCTTGACGCTTAAACGTGCAAAAATGAAGAAAAAAAATCAGCTTTGAAAAGGTCTAGCTGATATTGAGTGTTCAACTGATTGTCTAAAATCATGACATCCAACCGGTTTAACATATACAACTCTTATGTAGAACAATTTACATCATTTAATGACTGTTAACTCAGTTTACAAAAATACCAATAAAAGATTGTTATTTTGTATAAAAATTTGTGTTTTGATCACTTTATTGTAATGAGGAGCTTAAACTGCACTGACTTGAACATTTTCATGGAAGACTTTGAAATAATTTCAAAGTTTTGCAAATTTCAGTGGGGAAAATCTACTTTTTTTCTAACTTCGATGGTCTATTTTATAGAAATATTATTCGAAAATGCAACTTTTTTTGTACCGATCTTGAAGAGCAAGAATCCTTCTACAATAACATGTTTTCAAAGTGTAAAATTTCCAGCACATTGTTCGAATTATCAACAAAAAAGATAAGTTTCCTAGTAATTTAATAAATTTTGCGTGATTGTGACGTCTCAGCCTGTACCAACACTAAAGCAGGGCTGCCTCGGCACTACCTTCTTTAAATATTCCTTGCGTTAGACCCTACTCCCCCCTTAAAGAAGAATAAAAAAAAAACAAATCGGAAAGTTCATGATGCAGTGAAACTATTCAGATAAGTATTCATTTGCTTCAAATTTTATTTTATTTTATTCATTTATGATAAATTATCGGTAATCAAATTGTGATAACTTGAAACGAAAATTTACATGTAATGAAGAATGGTCTCATAAATTGATGAAGCTTTTTCATCAAGAAGCATTTTTCTTAGCATGCTTCCAACGATACTGCCCATTTGAAACTTATGGTACTGGTGGTCCACGTTTCTTCTGTTCCTGTGTTCCAGATATCTCTGCGTTCTCTGCTCCACAGTGGACACGGCCATTTCATGTTTTCTATTATTTTAATGTTTTTATGTTAACATGATAGAAAACATGAGCAAAGACAAAAAGAATAATAATAATATTTTATTATTCTCCGGAATCGGACATAAGTTCTGGCTGTGGAAGTAGGGGAGATGAGGGCACAACGAGCACCCAGGGCATAATGAGCACTCCTTTTTTCTACATAAGTACGTATTTTCTTAACCAAATTTTCATAAGGACTTGTTTCGTACTACCCATAGTATTAATTTTTCACCAAAAAAGAAATATTCTTTTCCTCCTTTTAGAAATATTAAATAATAACCAGCTAGGTTCTCAAGTGACGAAAATATTATAATTTTTGAGCACCACTAAATAAGCTTTTATGACCTTTAAATCATCTTAATCTGAAATGTACGCACTGCAACATGATCTACACATTGTTTCTCAATTTTCAACATCATAAAATTTTTGATTTTTCACTTTAATCAATTTTAAAACGCTTTTTTACTTTAATTTGTTCACTAGAGGCGAACAGAGCACTATCAATGAAGGCATAATGAGCATTTTCTACCGGGGAATCTAGCAGCGAATTCAACTCGCTGAAGTCAACTGCATAATAGAGCTACATCTTGGCTTGTTTCGTTTGTCAATTTGGCCTATTGGTAAGGTGTCGGAGAGGTAATCAGTAGACTCGAGTTCGATTCCTGTTCGAGGGGATTTTTTTGCACATACCATTCATGATTGATTTTTTTTATTGATACATATACGGCTAACAGCATCAAAGCATCATCCGTCAAACAGAAACATAATGTATGAGCATCTGTTAATTCTTTGAATTCTACAAACAGACCTAGATTATTTTGTTATTGCTTTGTTTGATGAATCTACGCCTCACCGTTTAGTGCAATCATGATCACGAATGATAAATGAAAAAAAAATCACCTCGACCAGGAATCGAACTCGAGCCTACTGATTACCTCTCCGACATCTTATCTTTCTCATTATGCCTCTACAGTGACTGGTTTTCAGCTTTCGGCAAAAATTTTTAAAATGCATTTTTAAACGTTTTTATCTACTTTTTCAAGTTTTATCCAATTAGGCAATAGACTATTTGAGTGTCTGAACACGAAACAATGATGTAATTCACATATTACAGCTGTTCTCTATGGTTAAATAAGCGTTTTCCTTAAGGTGGCCATTATGCCCCCATCTCCCCTACAATTAGTGATTATTAGTGATTAGTGATATCTCTTTCAACCAGTATAACATTTATTTCTTTGCTTGTATCATCTTACGTCTTGAAAGTAATTGAAACTACGTTTAATTTCAAGCAATTTTAATTTGAACTGTTTACATCATCAACCATGAATTGATAATAAGAAAAAATATTTTTTTAGATTAAACACACCTTTCAACTGAGTTTAAAAGCCATATTAAAATGTTATTTTATTGCGGATTATATATTCAATACATATCCTGTATTTTAAATTTTTAAATTATTTTAACAAAATTGATGACATATGCAGGAAAGCATCTATTGCTATCAAATTCCACCCTTTGGATCATATTTTCGACATGTGTTTTGGTTTTCCGATAGATTATTTAAGACCAACTGCATCCCCTATATAAGCTTCATCTTGAAAGATATGTATGTATCCCCGAAGGCAAACTATCTGAAGCCATTCGTTCACTGCCCAACGAAAGTAAAAGCTTACATTTCGCATAAAAATTACGGCTAACTTCCCTCCGCTGACTGGGGACTGGGGTGCCATAATCCGATAGAAACACCAACCCAAGAACCATGCACGGGCTCTCGGGTGTTGTAATCACCACCATTCGAAGTCTGGAGGATGTACGAGTATCATGCAACATTTGAAAGTCACATTCAAATAGATACGGCAAAGCAAAAGCGCCCCCTTCATCTGTTTTTCTAGTGTGAATTGCAAAGATCCAAACACTTGAACAGGTACCCTACGCACCTGATCAAAGAGCAGTGGCTAACTATATGGCGGCTAGCAGCTGGGTGTTGAATTGAAAGTGAAATTATATTAATTTAATCAACTCGTTCACCTGGATCTGCACAGCAAACGACATCGAGTCCGATCGACTGGAGTTACGTTTCTGATTTCTGATACTTTTTTTTCAACTTCTTCTCTGTGCTTATTTATGAACTATCTGACTGTTGATGGGTTCGTTGCATTACGTGGTTCAATTTCTGCGAAATACTATTCCGAACTTGCAGTTTTATGACTAAGAACAGTATAGGCCACAAAATTTGAGTTTAAAAATTCAAAGAATGCTTATTTGTTTTAAAATAAAATATAATCTTATAACACATTGAGATTGAAATAGTAGAAAAACAAAATGTTTGAGCTTCAAACATATTAAATAAACTTTCTGTTTACTTCTATGTATTTATATAATCTTGCAGTGTACTGTTAAACTTCAGCATGAGATGCGCTTGATGAATGCCAGTTTAACATTCGATATGGAACTGCACGCTGGCCGGGAAATGACTCCAAATTTACACTTTGCGTTACGATTTGATGCTCGAGATTTTTTTTTCCAGTAATCATTGCGTCTAGCTGTGCAACATAAGTATCTACAATTTGCACTTACAGCACCACCCAATATCGGTGAGACTTGAAATTTATTACTCGGCGGAGAGCGCTTTGAAACTGGACAGCGGGAAACATAATTTTAGTGTCATTACCCGAGACACGCCCTAGGAGCTTATCGGATGTAATAAATTTTTAATCACTAACATGATCGTGGAAAATGAACAAACATTCCGAAACATCACGTAAGGATGCATTGAATGGTATTACTATTATAAGCATTTTCCAACCCTTATCCATTGAGAAAAATGAAACATAATTCAACTTAAATTTAAAAAAACTGCTTGAATAATTGAGGCAATTTTTATCTCCTCAAACAGAAATATGTACATTGAAATAACAAAATGCACAGAGTAACGACCAGTCATGATTTGTAGTTAATAATTTGTATGTGGGATAGTTTACTATAATAAATAGTATCCTAAAATGCAATGAACCGAAAAAAGAAAAAAATGTACTAAGCTTTGAATCTGTACATCCTTTTTCCACCATCTTCAGTAGAAATAATCCAAAGGTTAAGGGGGCCTGGATTGATGGTTCAGTAAGACTCAGTTGAAGACTCTTGAGGGTTGGACAATAGTCTGAGTCCACTTGGGGTCATTTTGGAATTTCTCAATCCCTGGGGTCTTAAAAGCTTCGTTTTGGTTTTTTCCAGAATTTTTGCAAAATTTTTAAGTTACGTTTAGATAAGTAAATTTGAACTTTAAGGTTTGTATGGGAAAATTGAATATTTTGTACTGAAAAATAAACATCTATTTTGTTTCTTCAGTGAAATCGAGCCTATTTATCGTTTTTGTGCCATTTTATAAATTCTCTCAAAGAAATTTTCCGCTCAAGACCTTTGTCGAAGACCCTAACTTCGTAGCTTTATAGTAAACAAAATTAAAATCTTTTTGATAGGGGTATGTCTTTTGGCATTGAAAAACAATAAATTCAATGGACATCACTGCTGGGTGCCTAGCACCATATGCATGATTACTTTTCATGTAATACTTCGCAAGGCAGCAGCAGTGATGCCAATTGAATCAGAGGTGTTTTGAAAAGTTTCTAAATAAGAGAAAAAATATAACTTCTTTAACCTATTTTCAAAATAAACATATTTCGATATCCTTTGATACAACTTCAATCCACGAGTCAATAGTTTTCCACGCGAGAAAATGTTGAATAAAAGATTATGTTGGTGGTTTTATACTAAGGAGTTCAAAGTTCAAAAAATCTTTCAAATATTTTTCTTTCTGTCCTTTTTTTCATATTAGGTCAAAACAACGAAATATTTATGATTCTTTTTTTTTTACTCTTTACGTTGGAGGGAGCATATATTTAAGATCAGTTTTTGATCGTAATTCCTATAAAATTCAAAGTATTTTTAAAACTTTGATATTTTTTACTATTCTGGAATGTTCTCGGAATAGGTTTTTGGAAATATCGTATTGTTTTTGTCAGTTCCGAAATATATTTTTCATTGTGAATTGTGATCGAAGAGTTTTATTTCTAAACCTTAATTTAATTCTGAAACAAAATCAAGCAACATGCTTATGGAGCATTTGGAACTCTATTTTCATTTATTTACTCTTGAATTTCAAGCTCTCATATTACGTTTTTATCTTAATTGAATCCGGAACGATTGAAATGAAATTTAAACCCTTCGTTTCGATTATTAACAAAATTGCAACAAAGAATGAATGAATATAGTTTATAATTTTTTTTCCTTGATAGATACATTATTTATATTTCTTTAAATTATTTGAGAATTGAATATGGAATCAATTTTATAACACTTTTTCCAATTCGAAATATAAGTTTGAAATCTTTTTCGAGGACTGTGAGTAATTTTGACTTCTGAAAAATATTACATTAGTTTTTTCTCTTCAAAGTGATAAATCATCTGCATAGGATAAAAATTCCAGAAAAAGAAAAGAAAAAAACCTGTGTTTTTTTCTTTCAAATGATGAAAAATCTTTTTTTCGTTGTTTTCAAGTATAAACAACTCATTTTTCACCAAAATTTCAGATTTCATAATTTTGGTCTTTTTTGGGTCATTCGCTGCCCCCTTATAAAAGTTTGTTTTCAAGCCAATTCGAAGCAAACCAGCCGATAAACTATCAGAAATGATGAACAATACCATTTTTTAAACAAACAAATCTAACCCAATAAAAAACGTTTGTAAACAACAAACTAAATGCATTACATGCTCGTTATCTGAAACAAAATTAGGGACAAAAATCGCTGAAATTTTTAAATTTCAAAATTTAAAATAGCTCGAGTGCTCAATAGGGTGTCCCAAAATTGCATAACTTCTGGGAATCTGGGGGCTCACCCTCTAAATGGTAGATTATGATGTGCAGAACAAACTTTTGTATGGGGTCGACTAAAAAAAATCATGTTTAGTGGTTCCGCAAGCGCGATCTTTGAAAATAGTCCACCTTCAAAAGATTAGATTTTAAATAAATTCTGGGTCCAAAAATTTTCATAAAATTTATATCTGCACCAACACGTGAAAAGGATCTATCTCCAAAAGTAAACAAAAACCATTTTCAGTACCTCGCGATAGGCCAACACTTGCACTACTTAACGGTAAAACCCTTTTGAGAAAATAATATTCCGTTACATTAAAAACTCAATTTGAGTAAAGGATCTATAAACATTCTTAAACCAGAACTGCCATTACATGGATATACTCCTTTACTCCGAAACCATTTTTCGCTACTACTCCGCCAACAAACTCAAAATAATCAATTTAGCTCTTTATTCAACATAAAAACATAGTTACAAATGAATGCGAGCTTGTAACTTAAGCTAAAAATAAGAAAATAGCAAAGGGTGTATAAACAGGTTAGACAAAATGTTACGTGAAGTAGGTTCTATCTACGATAGCGCGTTATTTTTTCATGAAAATTGATATTCCTCTATTCCAACATATAGAGGATGCTTCTAAAAATCGTTTGTCTTTCATGAAAATCAAAAATTTCAAGTTATTTTTAATAAGCGATTTGAAATAGGTTGTATTTTTTTCAAACGCGTTTTTCTCAATACGCCATCATGGATAAAGATCTTTTTTGTGTGTTGATAAATATTTGACACTTTATTCAAAATAAAAACATAGTTGCAAATGAACGCGAGCTTTAAACTAAAGCTAGAAATGAGAAAATAGCAAAGGGTGTATAAACAAGGGAGATAAAATATTACGTGAGCTAGGTTCTATCTACGTTAGCGCGTTGTTTTTTCATGAAAATTGATATTCCTCTATTCCAACATATAGAGGATGCTCCTAAAAATCGTTAAGCTATCATAAAAATCAAAAATTTCAAGTAATTTTTAATTAGCGATTTAAAATAGGTTGTATTTTTTTTAAACGCGTTTTTCACGATTCGCCATATATGGAGATAGATCCTTTTCACGTGTTTGTACAGATATATTTTATATTTTTTAAATTTTTATTGAGTTAAATACTAAACGTAAAAAATTAAAAATGAAACAAATTTGTATCAAAATGTAAAACAAGCAAGCTTTTTCTAAGAAAAAAAATTTGTTTGGTCCAAAAATTTTGTATTCAACTAACCAAAATGTGTACCAAGCGTAAAATATTTTTAATACCAATGCCATCAAAAAATACGGAATTTTGTGCACTTAAACTTTGCTGAACAAAACATGTTGTTTATATCATTGTGTGAAGAGCTATTCACGGTTTAATCCTTAATAAAAATCGCAAGTTAGGATATTTTTTTATTCAATTTATCAAATTTGCTTTAATTAATACTTACTTTAAAATCATAACACTTGCAAAAAAGACTCGGATGGTTTAAGGGAGTCATCAGAAGGCCATATGCCAAATTTGAGTGGAATCGGACTACAGGAAGGGGTTGCACTGAATCTCAAGTGTGAAAGGGATTCTGAGACAAAGTGTTCCAAAGGAGCATAAAAAACTGGTTTTTCATCATACATTTTTTTCTGTACCAATCGATTGCTTGATAATGTAGATTTTATTAAACTTTCAATTAATACTAACATTTCACCTGAAGACTGCAACTCGATTGGACTTGAAATAAAAAAGTTATGACTGTTCAAAGATTGTATTTTTGTGGCAAATTGTCGTTTAACACACAATGAGTACATTTTACTCATTGCGTTTAACAGGACAATTTGTAACTAAAATACAATCTTTGAACAGCCATAACTTTTTTGTTTTAAGTCCAATCGAGTTACAGTCTTCAGGTGAAATGTTAGTCTTAATTGAAATTTTTATAATTCAAACAATCGATTGGTACAGAAAAAAATGTATGATGAAAAACCAGTTTTTTATCCTTCTTTAGAATACTTTGTACTCGAGTCTCAGGTCTCAGGTCTCAGGTCTTAGGTCTCAAGTCTCATGTCTCAGGTCTCAGGTCTCAGGTCTCAGGGGTCTCATGTTTCACGTTCTTAGTCTCAGAGCTAAGATTTTCCCAACTCCAAAAAGATTCTAAGTGTTTTCCTTTGCCAAGGATATTTTCTCTCAAAAGCCGTGTTAATTTGCGAAAACCGTGTAAAAAAGACCGTGTTAATTCCAGAAAACCGTGTAAAAAAAGCCGTGTAAAAAAAACCGTGTAAAAAAAACCGTGTAAAAAAAACCGCGTAAAAAAACCTAGGTGTATTATTTACAGTCCATACACAAATGCCCGCACCTTGGCCTCAACCCCGGCCATAAGATTCTGCACAGCCTGCGATATAGCCGAAGTAGCTATTGACAGTTAAGTCTAAAATTTACCACCATTCTGGAATATTTTTTGTGTCAGAAAATGATATATGTTTGTTAGAAAAGAAGAAAAATAAACCCCATTGAAAAGCGTGGTTGGCAAAAATGACAAACAAAGTGCTGAAATTAAGTTACTAAGCTCATGTAGTATTAATTAAGATTAATCACCGTGATTTATGTTTTGAAATTAATTTTTACGGCCTTATCGGTGAAAGTTATGTACCCTGTCCGATTCTAACATTTCAAAATAGTTGATCCGTGATTGAACAAAAGTTAAGTATGTGGTGAAAATGCTTCTTAAAAAAATTCTACCCGCTCATTTCAACACCTATAATTTTCTTCTAATCTTCTTCTATCCATCTATAATTTTCAATTCTTGAAATGTTCTCACTATGAGAACATAACTTTCACCGATAAGGCCGTAAAAATTAATTTCTAAGCTCATGTAGTTAAGCAAGTTTTGATAATAATTTAAAAAAAAGTTGATAATCCGTTATCAGTCAATTATTCACTGTTTAAATCTTGTTTCCATATGCTGGAATACGATTTTTAAATTTTTTGAAGTATTTTTTACCCCTAAATATATACAGCAACCTTATGTTTTCTTTTAAAAAAAAATCATCTACAGAAAAAATATATTCGAACAAAAGCAAAAATAACTGCAGATCGGGCTTTATGCGTAACGAAATCTCAAATATATCAAAAACTATAACTTTTCAAACTTTTTCATTTGATTTTTCATTAAAAATAAAGGTTTTTGAAACTTATCCCTTTTTCTTAGTAGTGTAAAAATCGAATGTTTTGTTAATTTAAAAATAATTGGTGCAACCAATTGTTTTTCTGACTACGTCAATTTGATGTCCCATTAATCTTCAAACTTTTGATAAACAAGCGGTATGATTATCTGTGGACATTAGGTTTTAAGAAGCCATTGAAGTTGAAAAGTGTTGCATGATGCTCCAGATGACGGTATACAACGTATTTTATTTAGATTTTTTCAAATTTTTCCTTTCAATTTTGTTCTTGTTGAGAAGCTCTTGATGGTTTCCTTTTCTGTTACGTAGAGTGCGATCTTGACAACCTGGCGAAAATATGTTTTCAACATTTTCAGCTTTGAGATACACTGAAGTAGGAAAAATATCATGTTTTATTATCTCAAAACAGTTTATTTTAACGGCTGTGTGGCAGCGGCCTAAAGAATACTGCCACTGGGATACTGGTCCATGTCGTACTTATCGTACTTATCGTACTTATCCAGTACTTCCCAGATACGTTTATCTCATATTTCTGTCTATTGGAAATCAATGAGGCTGTATCTGGGCGGGGAAGAAAATAGGTCAAGGTCAATTATCGCATGCAGAGATCAGAAGTTTTTCAAGTTCAAAACATTGGAAGAAAATGTTTTGAATCTGAATCAGTTTTAAATTCTTGCTAGTATTTTTTGACCTTTGTACGTATTTTCTCTCGAGAAGGGTATGCCAATAGTGCATATGTAGTACATGCATTTGCACAAGCTGTATTCTTCCATATTTTCTCGTTTTACCAATTTGGAATATGATTTTTCATTTAACACTTTGCTCTCCTAGTAACTCCGTTCAATAAAATCTCTTCACTAGTGTTAAAATGTGAATCGCAAACGCATCGCTTACGGTCCCATTGCTTCTGAAATCATAGAAGAATATGATCTAAATTACATCAGTTATATCTGTTACGTCAAACGCAAAGTAAGTGTATTTTCCTTATAATGGACAAGTATTCAGTCCCTTCTATCTTTGGATTGGCACAGAATTTTGTGGAGGTCAATGTCCGTTTATATAAAGATATTTAATTGTAAAAATTGCATCATGGTTATTCAATCATTGAAGCCGTACAAATATCGTTTCCGTGGAAAAAAAAATTTTTCAAAAAAAAATATACCTAGGGTAGAGGCGCCTAAAACAACGGCTTAAGGAAGCTTTTTTCTTTACTTCAATAGAACTGCCTTCCATTTTGGTTTTAAACTGACATTTATGAATTGAACTGTATTCCTAGTATTGTGTTATGAAATTATGCAGGAAATAGATCAATTCATTACGTACTTTTGAACCAATTGATGATTTATTTTTCTCATTCAAGTTCCCTCATTGTCGTACCTCCCGCATAGCTAAAAACCATACTCTGAATCTTGCGAATCATTCGGTTCTGATAACATTAATAGTTTCGATTGCTTTTGAGTCATTGCTAATGTGCCTTTGCTAGAAACCAGTTAAAAACCATTTTTGAAAGATACAAATAATCTTCTAAGAAATTCATTGATTAATTTGGCAACGCGTCGATAAGATACCAAATTATTCACGAAAGATTCAGTTAATAATCATGAAAAATAATTGAATATTTTAGCAACGCGCCCCAAAATTTTCCGGCTGTCAGCAACCCGCGTGGCTGAAATTGTTGACAAAAAAATCATCTCCCGGCAAAATGTTACTATGTTGGGCTGGTCCGGTAGGCAACGGCAATGGTTCCGGTGGTGCAAGGGTAAGTACACTTATTTATTGTGGTAGTAAGATTTTTTTAACAGTAAAATATTTTATTCTAGGCGCAGGTAGTCGGGTTTTTCCAGATCGGAGAACAGGCGGCCTAGGATTATGAGGCACTTTGTTCCGAAACTGAAGTGCTGAAGCTAGAAGGGAAAGGCTACGTGAAAGCCTTAGAGCATATATACAATGTAATAAAAAGGCAAGTAAAATTAATTTGTGCATAGTTAGCGATAAACTTAAATTTCATTCTTTTCATTTTCGCCCCCAGACTGGAGAATCCATCCATTGATTAAAAAAAATGCGACGTACTCTTTTCCGGAGGGACACGAGAACCAGCATCATTACTGGAAAACCACGGGGCAGCAGCGACAAGAAAGGTCCAGCAGTGCTTCTTCAACACGAAGTAGGATGGATCGAAAGTGCCACTACATTTGGTACGGAAAGTGCTGCAGGATTGGGAACATCCGGAAGGTGTATCAGTTAACATCCGCAGATTGCGGAAGGTTAGTATTTTAATGATGAATGTAAATATTATAATAATCGTATGGAATTAAATATATTGGAAAATTAAATCTCGCTTTATATTTATTCCGGAAAACTAATTGGAAATCAATAAAATTAATAAAATCCCAGCATGGGCAATCTTTTCATTGTTGGTTAACAATAGGTTGTATCGTCATCTTTTTATGAGTGGATCATAAAACAACGATAACACGTATGATCAACCCGTTTAAGAAAGAGTAGAAAAAAGCAAAAAAATTGAATGGTAACTCTACTTAACAACCCGTTCGCTGTATCGTACAGTGTGTCCAAACGATTCCATTTCATGGAAAAAAGATTAGTTTGATCATACATTAATAATCCAAAACTATTAAGGTAATCTTTTCTGTGTCTTGGAAAGAAGATAATAGGAATAGTCATTGTACAGTATTGATTCATGCGGGCTGGTCCTTACTTCCGTCGTACAAGGAGACCGAAATTGTCTCAATTCATTCCACCCTCTTCTGGGATAAATAAAAAAAAATGCGGTTGCGGTTCATGCAATTGGCATTAGCTTACTTCAAACGAATCAACCGCGCAGGATAAAAGCAAACTTTCTCTCAAGTAACCAGTCGCAATAAGCCAAGAAACTAGGACAGCTTTATTGTAAAAAGGTCTACCATTGCTTGGCTAATGCATCTGCAGGCAGCAAAATATCATACCTTCCATTACTTACTTACTTAATGATCCCGCGCCGATCCTCCGGTGCATAGGGCCGTGGTAAAAGACCTCCACTGTTGACGATCCGGAGCCAGCGTCTTCACCTGGTCCCAGTCAAGATTCTCGTCGACAGTTCGGATTTCAGCGGCTAGACTTCGCCGCCACGAATTTCTGGGTCTGCCTCTTCTTCGATGACCTTCTGGATTCCAATCTAGCGCCTCTCTGCAAATCTCGTTTTCATCTCTTCGCAGCGTGTGCCCAATCCATCTCCACTTACGTTCCCGAATCTCGATTTCTAGCGCCTTTTGATGACACCGGCGATGTAGTTCCTCATTCGAGATCCAGTTGCCAGGCCACCAAGCGCGGATGATATTCCGCAGGCAGCGGTTTACAAATACTTGCAGTTTTCGCGTCGTTACCGCATATGTGCACCAAGTTTCGCACCCGTACAGCAATACGGATTTGACGTTTGAGTTGAAGATTCGGATTTTTGTTCGTAGAGAGATCTGGCGTGACCGCCAGATGTTTCGGAGACTCGCAAACGCAAATCGGGCCTTTCTGATCCGTGTTTCGATGTCTTTTCTGGTACCACCATCAGGCGTAATCTGGCTACCAAGATACTGGAAGCACTCCACTTTCTCAACTTGTTGCCCAGCTACCAGGAAACAGGAGGGATCTCCTGTGTTGATCTCCATCGACTTGGTCTTTCCGACATTGACTTTGAGACCTGCTGCCTTGGAACTTTCGGTGAGGTCGTCGAGTTTGCTCTGCATATCTGGTTGTGTTTGGGCGAGCAAAACAATATCGTCAGCCAGGTCAAGGTCGTTCAGTTGCTCCATTGTTGAAGGATTCCACGGCAATCCTCGGTTCGGTGCACAGTCAATCGATCCAATCAGAATCTCATCCATTACGATTAGAAAAAGTAGCGGTGATAGAATACATCCTTGTCTCACTCCAGCAGTTACCGGGATTGGTTCGGACAAGACACCGTCGTGCAAGACCTTGCACGAAAATGCCTCATACTGTGCTTCGATGAGATGGACTAGTTTCTCTGGGACCCCTCGTCGCCTTAGAGCCGCCCAGATGTTTTCATGGTTGAGTCGGTCAAATGCTTTTTCGAAATCAACGAACACCAGCAGAAGAGAGTCCTGGAATTCGTTGATTTGTTCCAGTATGATTCGGAGCGTTGTGATGTGGTCCACACATGATCGTCGAGATCGGAATCCAGCTTGTTGCCGTCGGAGTGTGGCGTCTATTTTCTCCTGGATCCTGTTCAGAATCACTTTGCAGAGTACTTTGAGGGTTGTACAGATCAACGTTATGCCTCGCCAGTTACCGCACTCTGTCAGGTCTCCTTTCTTCGGGACCTTTACGAGGATACCCTGCATCCAGTCGGCCGGGAATGTTGCAGTATCCCAGATGTCAGCGAAAAGACGGTGCAACATTTGTGCTGATAGGGCAGGGTCGGCTTTCAGCATTTCAGCAGGGATGCAATCGATCCCAGGTGCTTTGTTGGATTTCATGTTTTTGATTGCCGCTTCTATTTCAGTCAGCGAAGGCGCTTCCGAGTTGACGCCATTTATGCGACTTACTGTTGGCGCTTCGAGCTGCAGATTCTGTTGGCCATCGCTATTCGTGACTCGGAAGAGTTGTTCGAAGTGCTCAGTCCATCGTTTGAGCTGATCTGTTCGATCGGTCAATAACTGACCTGCTCGGTCTTTTAGCGGCATTCTTGCATTAGTCCTTGCACCACTGAGGCGGCGAGAAATGTCATAAAGTAATCGGATATCTCCATTGGCGGCGGCTCTTTCTCCCTCTTCGGCTAGGGAGTTTGTCCAGGCTCTCTTGTCTCGTCTACAAGCTCGTTTAACTGCCTTTTCCAGCTCCGCATATCGTAAGCGGGCGGCTGCTTTGGCTGACCCGGTACATGCCTGCTCAATTCCGACTTTCGCCTTTCTCCGATCATCGACCATCCTCCAAGTTTCATCCGACATCCATTCACTCCTTCTTCCACAAACTTTACCGAGAGTACCATGGCTCGTCGTGATAAAGGCATTCTTGATTCCACACCACTGTTCTTCGACTGTTCCGTCTGTCGGCAGCTCCGAGGCTCGGGATTCTAGCTGTTCAACGTATGCCCTTTTCACCTCTGGATTCTCCAACCGGCGGACGTCGTATCGACACCCGACTTTCTCCTCGCGCCGTTGGACACGTGCAACTCTCAGTCGTATCTCGCCAAGGACGAGGTGATGGTCAGATGCAATGTCTGTGCTTCGCTTGTTGCGGACATCAAGAAGGCTCCTTCTCCATTTTCGGCTGATGCAGATGTGGTCAATTTGATTTTCTGTTCGGCCATCTCGGGATACCCAAGTGACCTTATGTGCTGGTCGATGGGGGAAGAGCGATCCACCGATCACCATGTTGTTGTTGCCACAAAATTCTACAAACAGCTCTCCGTTTTCGCTCATCTGTCCTAGGCCATGGCGCCCCATGATGCGCTCAAGGTCCTGATTGTCGGAGCCAATCTTTGCGTTGAAGTCGCCCAAATGGATTTGAATGTCACCCTTCGGAATTCTCTCAACCACGCTGTTCAGTTGACTGTAAAACTGCTCTTTCTCCTGCAAGTCGGCAACGTCAGTTGGCGCATAACACTGGACCATTGTAAGGTTTCTAACCCGTGTTCTAAATCTGGCTACGATTATTCTTTCGTTTATCGGTTCCCATCTAATGAGGGCCGCGTAGGCCTGCGGGCTTAACAGGAAACCAACTCCTCGTTCCCGAGTAGCATGTTCTCCTCGTATGCCAGAGTAAAGCAGGACTTGCCCGGATTGTGTCTTGTGTTCTCCAGTATTAGGCCAACGGACTTCGCTCAGTCCCAGAATTTCAAGCTTGAGGCGGCTAGCCTCTCTAGCAAGTTGTTCCAGTTTGCCTTGTTGGGCAAGGGTTAAAACATTCCAAGTTCCAATTCGTGTCCGTGTTTTCATGCTAAAAGTCGTCGCCAAAGTTCCAGGTCGGTCATTTCTTTCGGATTCCGTAACAATTTCAAATCGGGAGCAGTAGGTTGTTAGCCTAAAGTCCCTACCTTCCATTAAATGCTACCGAAATTGTCTCAAACTATCGAGGGATAGTTTTCAAATTTTGCGGTTGCGGTTCATTCAAATGCTATCATTTACTTCGCACCGATCAACCGCACGGGACAACTGCAAAGTTCGGATTAGATCAAGGTCGCAATAAAATGGTCTCCCCATGAAACTAGAAAGCAGTTCAAGGGTAGCTTTATTGTAGCAAGGTACCATTGCTTGGCTGAGGCAATTGCAGGCAGCACAATATTAGACCTTACAAATTGAATCCACCCTGCAAGTGTTTTTTATACCAACACACTCTCCAACGGACAGGGCTGCCATGAGTCAGGGTTTTTCTGTAAAATAAGATTTTTTAACGATCATCCAGACATTTTTCACAAATAACTTTGCACAAATCTACACAGAAACCGCACATATTTAAAGAACATCAACATTTATAAAAGAACTATATGTTTTTCTACATAATGACAATGAATAGTAAGAGATTGGAGAAGAGGCAGAATCACTCATGCATTTTGTCAACATTTGTAGTCTTAGACCCTGGCGCAGGATATCGAAACAAAGCAACGCCACGTTGATGCGTGAATTGCATATTAGACTGGTTCAGCTCATCTATTCGAGTTTTTTTACGAGCGATAAAAGTTTTTGCAAGAAAGTTTTTTTTCTCGGAAATTCACGCTCCGTTATTTTAACATTGTGTTGTTGTCATTTTGTTTTGTTGTTGCAAAATAAATCAGCTAATTGCAAGTTTTTCGGTTCAAATTTTTGGGAGTTGACGTACAGTAATTCAACAAAAAATAGACTTTTCGACAATTTCCATTCAAACTGTAATATGTCAAAAAGGAATCACATTTTGTTGAAAATTCACTGAGAATTTACAAAAATTAAACAAACATGAGTCAAGATTTAAAACTTATATGAGAGGAATCAGAATATGAGCGGGTTCGATTTTGTAGAATTTTGAACAAATTTATGAACAAAAAATCTACCGAATTCGATTTTTTATTGAAACTTGTATTGAGATCCAAACCAGAGACTCATGTATTCTGGTCAGTAGTTAGAGTAGTTATAGATTCCCATTCAGAGAATCTCTGAAAACTGCAGAAGTTTTGTTTTAGTTTTCAAGGATCTCTCAGTGACCAAAGCGTTTGGTCGTATGTGAGATATTGCAGTTTGAATGAAAGAAGTTCAAAAAGTCTAATTTTCATACAATTTATGTTTCACATGTTTCAAATACTTAAGAAAATGTTTAATGCCATCAGGTAATAGAATCAAAAATAATCAAATCTTAAAATATTAAATTTTGAAGAAACAATGTCATAGGAGTTTAACATTAGATATGTGTAAAGTTGGAGATATTCTTGCGTGCACCCCAACTTCTGTTAAATTATGCACGGTACTGTAAGTAAATAATTTGCAAAACACCAACCACTAAGATAGATCATTTAAAACCACGCATTATAAGCAATACTAAATACATTCGAGTAATTTATAAATATAAATAGACTTTTTGCACTTATCTCCCAGCACATTAAGTCACTAGCTTCTATGAGGTCAAAATAATCAAAATTACTTTTAAATCAATTATGTTCATTCTCTATGAGTCCAACTGTGGTCAGCAAAAAATAGTAAAAATGAACCGGTCTAATTTCAATTATTGCAAAACGGTTTCCTATTCTTGTCGCAAAATTATGACGAATTATGGGGCCGAGCGATTGGATTTCAATCGAAAATTGATTTATTTATACGAATCAGACTAGTTTGAAATAATTTTCCTAATTTTATTTCGACATTTTTCTGTTGAATTTTATGATTTTGATCGTTACATGCATTGACAGGAAGCGTTAAAGCAAAGAAACACGTTGGGGGATCACTAAGTTCGTCTTTCAATATGGCGGAGTGCGCCAATAATTAATTTCACTTCGCGATTTCAGAATCAAATATCTCAAAAAATAGTTTGAAAAGTGACAAATTTGTGATAGAGAATAAATTCACAGGCGTAAGTTTATCATGTGACGTAGCCAACTAAAGTGGAAAGTGATTTTTCGGCTCTCAAACATGCATTCATGAATTAAGACGAATCAGAGGGATACGACGGAGGTAGGTACTCTTACCCTATATATATATTCAATATTCCCTATTAAATCAAGTTTTTGATCAAAACTTGTATCGCATGTTGACAGTCATATCTGTTTCACTTAATATATGTCACTTCTCTTGTATTGACACATGTTCCCTTAGCTTTAGAATGGTTATAGTGGTAAGAAGAGTCAAAGCTCCTTTAATATCGTACTCTGATATTTCGTATCATACGTCAATCCTGGTTCTGGAATCCACTGCTACAGCTTCGTGCAGTGTTAATATTGCTTGTTTCAAATTTGGCGTCACAGAAGCTCATTGTAGTCGTCTAACCAGAGCGCTAACTGGTCAGTTAAATAAAAATATATAAAATCAAGACTTTGTGTTCTGAATGTCCTGTATGGTTAAGCTATGATTCAGAGGTACTATTGTACCTATATTTACCTTCCACTTAGTGTGTACATTAGACTGGCCCAAATTTGTATGGGATGATTTTTAAGACATTTTTTTCAACGCGGCACCCCCTAAATTTGTGCATTTAGGTGAAAAAATGACTTTCTGAAAGTTTCAGGTCATTTGACAGAAGCACGAGCTGGCGCAAAGGACTTGAAATTTGTATGGAGATTTTCGGCAAAATGTATGAAAAATAGACATACTTTCTCTCTTTGTGTTCTAAAATATGTTACAAGTATGCTAGAAAGCTCAGAATTTCAGAAATTGTAGTTCAAACAATGACAAACAAGTTTGTACAAGATTATGACGCGATACGAGTTGACTGTGATGAGTTATTTGCAATTTAAGGTGTGATTTTTTCGCATTTTGTCGATATATCGTGAACGGTGTATAGGTGCATTATTAGTACTAACTTGATAGCATTATCACACAATGAGAATAACAGATAGAAAGTTTGTGTCCTAGGCAAAGTTGTAGCATATTTATAACAAATATCTGCAAAAAGTTGAAAGAAAGGTCACAAACTTTCTATTTGTTATTCTCATTATGTGACGATGCGATCAAGTTAGAGCGACTATTAGACCATACTCCGTTCACGATATATCAAAGAAATGCGAAAAAAATACACATTAAATTTCGGACAACTCATCACAGTCAACTCGTATCGCATCACAATCTTCTACAAACTTGTTTGTCATTCTTTGAACTGCAATTCCTGAAATTCTGAGCTTTCTAGCATACTTGTAACATATTTTAGAACACAAAGAGTGAAAGTATGTCTATTTTTCATACATTTTGCCGAAAATCTCCATACAAATTTCAAGTCCTTTGCGCCAGCTCGTGCTTCTGCCCAATGACCTGAAACTTTCAGAAAGTCATTTTTTCACCTAAATGCACAAATTTAGGGGGTGCCGCGTGGAATATAAGGATTTTTTTTGTTGTGGGCCAGTCTAGTGTACATGTCCCTCTTTTGCCCGACTTCTTTTTTTTAATGTATGTCAGAATTTAACAAAGGAAGTTAAAAAAGTCCTTATTTCCAATATTTGATTGAAAAAAAAGCTTCATTGCTTAAAATCCCTATGTGGACAGGCTAAATGCCAACTTTACCATTATAAAATCGTTTATTTGCCCTCATTGTAGCATCCTAGTTAGAACATTTTCTGATCATTGTAAACTCAAATCTCCTGAATTTTGTAGTTGTGAATCAATAATGTATGATTCTTTTAGCTCATATATGCCTGTTTTTCGATTGCTAGAAAGCTTTTATGTACTCTCGCCTATCCTGATATAAGTGTATCTCATTCTAAGAATTTAAACTAAAATAACAATCTGTCATTTTTCACCCAATGTGGTTATAGCTTCAATGCTTCAAAATTCCTACGTGGATAGGCTTTATGCCCTAAATATTTATTTATTTTCTAATCCTTTTATGGTTTTCAGGTTTCTCAGGTATATGATGAAATCTGTAAAACAAGGCTAGGCACAATTTTCCCGTTTGTTTGGATAACGTGCCGCTATCAAGCCTACCCCTTTTCTGATACCTGATACCTGAAGAAAAATAATAATGTTTTATTAACTCAAAACAGTTTATTTTAACGGATCCTTGAAAATTACGTTAAAACACAATTTGTTTCGACAACTTTACGTCAATCAAATTTATTTCAAAAACATTCTATGATATAAAAACCTTGACTAAGTCCATAGTTAGGAACACATTAAAAATAGTGTTCCTAAATGTGGACATAAGTTTTTTTTTTGTTTTTACACGAAAAAAACGTGGTTCTTACATACTAATTACTAAAATCATAATAAAAACAATCTGACTAAAAATTTCTAGAAAATTGGTTGACAAATTCAGCTTTACTCTTCCATTTCTAAACAGGTGTTTTAAAGGAAATTTGCTAACAATTCCATTCAATTGGACATACTTTGAAACAATCCGGATTTTACGAAAAATCCTGTGAGTTAGAAAAGTATTTTTTTTTTTGTAAAATGAAAGTTCACATGGTCTATTACATTATCATTTTTTTTTTATAATTGTGATAAGTGGAAAATAACGTCAAAAACAATCAAAATCGAACGGTATGTTAACATTAGGCACACATGCCAAATTAGGAACACCCACCCTATGTGCTACGCTGTTGAAGCTGCCGTTGAAAAATGGATTACCCCAAATTTGACTACAATTTCAATTTCTAACTTCTAACAGCAAATTGCTCTGTTGTTTGATAACCATTCCCAGGGAGTAAAAATTTTTCAAAATTCAAGGTTATACCAACTAGAAAAAAATGGACTTCGAGCATCCCCGATCAACTCCCCTCATATGGCCGCGAATGATCAAAACGTTTGATTTAAAAAAGAACTGTTTCCTTCATGTGATTCGACAATTGGTTTCAAGAGTCGTTTCGAAGTTTTTTTCAAAAGAAAAATTTTCAAAACCAAGGGTAAATAATTCTTTTTAACTTTAATCTTAAAAACTCTGGATTGTGTGTGTGTCTTTTTTAAATCATAAAGTTCTAATGTTTTGATGATAAGAACCAACTTTTAAAGATAAATTCATTTAATCACTCAACTTTAAAACGATCACAAATCAAGGCTGCGCGTGTTTTCCACATATCCACTTCCACAGAATTATGTTTCCATAACGTTACCTATTCCGTATCAAAACATCACGTACCATTTCCAGGTATTAGGAGAAACAGGTACAACATTGTGTTGCTTTTGTCGCTCTTTGGCTTTCCAGGAATCGGAAAAGATGATGAAGCGACTGGCGACGACGACGAAATCTACCTTCCTCCTTCTTCGGTGTGTTGATTCGATTCGGCAGCCGGAGCCGGTTTCGAGATGAATGGCACAAAACAAAATATCACGTTGTTCATCAAACGGATCCTTGTTAACGTTATCTTAAATCCTTCGAGAGGAAAAACAAAATGGATAGCATAAGGAAACGAGAACAACCAAACCGATACATCGGGATCAAGTGTGTTCACTGATAACAAGATGGAAACAAACATAACAATCTGTGTTAAGATTATATTTTTTTAGAGAAGGTTAAAGATTTCTTTAAAATAAACAGTGCAACATTGTATTAAAAAAACTATCGTGAATATAACATATGTAAATAAAAATTAATAATTCCAAATTAATCGATTCAATTAGAGAAAAGGTTTAAGGGAGGGGTAGGGTCTAACACTTTCAAAAAATCGATTTTTTTATTTTTTTATTTTCTTATTGTAAAACATTTCAAGAATGTTGTGTCAAATTTTCAAGTCAATTGAAGCAAAACTGTAGAAGTTATAGGCCTTTATCTCCTCCTATCTAATACTGCAAGAAAGCAAGAGCAGAAACTTCAAACGCGTTTTTCTCGAAAGCACATTGTTAAAGTCCGTGGACATCGTCATTTGAAAACTACTTATCCGATTCTTTTCAAATTTGGAACATATTTTCTACATATAAAATACCAGACCCCAACGTTTTTCTTTTTTGATTTTTTTACTTTGGGGAGATTTTAGAGGTGAAAAATGGCGGATTTTTAAGTGAAAAATCGTAGTTTTTACTTCAAACAGCCACAAAAATTTCATAAAAATATTTTTAAGTTAAATAAAAACGTTGGGGTCCAGAAAAACATCTATTAAAAATATTTTGCTCTGATTTTTTGACTTCAGATGATTCTGTGCTGAGATACAGTGTCCACCGCAAATCCTGTTTTTTAAAAGGCATCCTCGAAAATGCTCCGTCACCGGCTCATTTTTCAATATTTTTCTACGAAAAAATTACTAAATGTTCTTTTAACAATGCTTTGTATAATGCAAAAAATTTGAATACATTTGTTTGAACGAGAGCTCTAGAAAAAAATCGTGAAAATGATGTTTTTTTTATACCCGTTAGACCCTACCCCCCCTTAAAGAATCGAATGAATTCTCACTGTCTTAATGGACGCACTTTTCTTTTTGTTCACATTTTCCCACACTTCAATTTTCAGGAACTCAATCAAGGATGCTTCAGTCATCCCGTGAACCCCAGAGAGACAGGTTCTTACCGTGGGAAACTGACAAAATAATCTCCGGCTTACGAGCAATATTTTATGCAAATAGAAATCCTAATCATCTTTCGACACTCCCCCGCAGTTTTCGTTCGAGGTTGATGTTTCCAATTGACCGATGCTTAGCTAGAAATTCAATCCAGCACGGCAGGAAAAACAATATTTTCCCACGCGCACGGAAACTCGCTCAAAGTATTTTCCCCAAAATTCGATTTTCAAACCAGAGGACAGGTCCATCACACTCAACGTAAAGTGCGAAAATTTACATAAATAATTTACGCTGGCCCGCCGGGCTATTTTACCAACTTCAGAGACAGAAAAGAGACATTTTTTGTTTACATTTTGTTCGTTAGATTCGAAGATGAGGAGATTTTTCTTCCAAAGCGGAATAATGAGGGATACCTGGCGCAGAAAAGTCATGAAGCTGTCCCGTCATCGCCGAGGACCAAAAGCTGATTCCTTATGCAGGATAAGAACGGAGGAAAAAAATTCTCACGTCCCCGGACCAATAAAAATATTTATTGCTCGGTACTTTTTTCCCACAAGGATGCTGTGAAGAGCAATAAAATAACGACCAAACGGCTGTCTAGGGCGACGACAACACGGTCAATATTTGCGTTTCGTTTCCTCTTGGCGAGCAGCAGCTTCCAACAACGAACGCAGGACATTCAGAAGAAATCCTAATTTTCCCGAACACCTAACAGAACCAAAAACCGTAAAACGAAAAAAAAAAATCAAAGCAAAAAAAAGAATCTCATTGTTCCTCGCCAAATATCTCACCTTCCATCCTCCCTCTACATATTTCATTTAAAGGTTTCTCGAAAATGATGCCCCTAAACTGGGTAAGGGTCATATTTTTGTCTGCCTGAAACGAACTTTCTCACACTTAACGAACGAGCGCATTCCCGCATCACGCACCGGCTAGTTCAGACACAGAACACACTCCAGGGTTTTATTCAGCACAATCCAGGACCCCTAACTGGGCCTTAATGTTGGTAGCAGCCGGTTCAAACAACCTGTACGTGCCCGTTGGAGGGTTTTGGGATTTCAGGATCAATCCACCACCATTAACTAATATAGCCACAGCCAGCCAGTAACACCTTTAACCGAAACATTAGGCTTCTGATTCACAGCGTATTGCTGATTATAGAGAAAAAAATTATTCTCAATTTGGTTTATTTTGCAATTTATTAAAAAAAAACTAGGAAATCGTGAAAAAAAACTTGGGGAACTTAATAAAAATTTCACGTAATGAGAAAATCTGAAAAATTACGTCGCACACAATTATTTTTAAAAGTCGCATTCACACATTTAACATTCTTTCAAAGTACCCCAGATCCCAAGAAACGTAATGTGGTTCTCTTCCAGAACCGCATCCACTACCTCTGCTTTTCGGAGATATCTGGGAACCAACCAGGAGAACTGCTTCAAAAAATCTTTGAGCAAATCGCTTTGGTGCACGACTTGACTAAACATTGCGTTCACTTTTGTGTATGCCTGATCTTGAAAGTCTGCATTTTTACATGACATCCTTGCGTTCAGTGTCAATAAAATTATTTTTATTCAAATAAAATGTCCGTAAAACATTGCAGGTCGTGTAATTTTAAGAAAAATGAAATGCTTATTTAGTGCTGTTAAGAATTCATATATTTCGACAGTTATCAAATGAGCAAAACTAGCAGTTTGCTCGAAACGAGAAAAACGCGTTTGAAATTTCGGAACATCAAATCAAATCCTATTAAAAAATCAACCCCTTTTTGCAAATGAAAATCAACAAAAGTGCAATATATCCACATATTTCCCCTTGCTGAACAAGAAATTCTAAGTTTTTACAGTAATTCCAGATATTTGGCTCAATTGATCGATCGTTTTTGTTTTGGTTTTGAAGTAACGCCCAAGAAAGGTGAATAGCAGGTGATCAGATTTACCAAATTTCAGGATCATAAATAACTATGCACAAATTTGCGCCTTTTGCGCATTTTGCGCCTCGTAAATTCTTCATAGTCGACTTGAAAACTCATGAACTGCTGATTTTTTTCTGATTTTTTTTTACCGTAAGGTTAAAAAGTATAAGGAGCCACTCTAGGATATACACGAAGTTCAAACTAAGCATCAGAGTGGAACCGTTAATCTTAAATATGGTTAAAAGTCTATGGTTATTGGGAATAACTGAATGCACACCCCTTAAATAATGCAATAAAACTAAGCAAACCAAGCGGCAAACAAAAAGTGATACCTGACTAGAAGACACCATGTAAATAACTAATAGTGAGCAGTTCAAAAGATAGCAATCTGTGCTACCGATTTTTACGCAATGTGACAGATGTGTTCTGATGGACAAAGAGATTTATGTTAAAACCGGATTGAAGAGATCAAATTCTAAGAGATGCCTACTCATGAAAAGGTTCCAACCAGATTCCAATTGCTTTTTCCTGGTGAGTTTGTGTAAAATATAACGATTTTGCAAAGATTTTGAGCACTGGAAAAAGTGTGTAAAGATTAAACAAAAAAAAGATTTTATGAAACAGTAAGAGTGTTTCTTGAAATCATTGATAAATACATTTTTTTTTTATATTTTTAAATTAAATGTCTTATCAACACCTTCATTTCCTCCATAGAAAGTTTTTCGATTAAATAAATAGATTTTAAAATACACACGTTTGTAACTGCCCGGATTCTAAATGATCAAAGCCTTACAACTGTTATTATTGAATTTTCTTATCAAAATATGCCATTAAATTTAAACAAGAAATCAGCACTTTCGCGCATGGAGCAGTATCATACACTAAATTATTAGTATTATCATACACTAAATCATTAGTATTATATTAGAGCAATACACAGAAAAAAATTTGACTATTACGTGTCACTGAAAACTGCAACCTTTTAAATAAATCACCTGTAATTAACAAAACCTGTAATTTTAAATTGTTTTCCTTGAAAGTTAACGAAGATTCATTTATTATTACAGCAAATGTCCTGTAAGAAAGTTGTAAATGTTACGTAATGCTGTTTTCGACCTGTAAAATTACGGTAAATGTCCTGCTCCTTTTTGTTACAGGACATTCGCGTAATTTTACAGGAAATAATTTTTGCTGTGTAGTGACTATTCTAGTAATCGTTCTAAAATCTTCCTATGTTTAACTTACTTTTACATTTTTTATGTGTCTTCGCTTGAAATGATAAAAAAATATTGAATCAAAGCAATCGAAAGATTCCTTTTAATTCAACCACGGTAAATGAAAAGTTCATATACCAGTATTTCGATAGCAACTTACTACCTTCTTCAGTGAACGTTTTCGATTTCGAAAACGTTCACTGAAGAAGGTAGTAAGTTTGAGTAGCACGTTTGAGGATACACAGTATCGTCCGAATTCTTTAAAATGGATGATAATCTGAAGATAACACGTATTTTATAGCTAAACGTTTCTCAGAAGATACGTTGTACCATCAGAAATCTTTAAAGTGATAATACTATAGATAAACTAAAGAAAACACGTATGATTTTGATTATGAATTGAGTAGAAAAAACAATAAAGTCGAATGGTTACTCTACTTAACGACTTGTTCGCTGTATCGTTATGTGCGATTCCATTCCGATTCCATTTCACGGAAAAAAAAAATCAGATAAATCGTACATTAATAATCCATAACTATGAAGACAATCTTTTGGGTGTCTTGAGAAAAAGATAATGGGAATCGTAACTGTACAATACTGATTTATGCGGGTTGTCTTTTATACCCTTTTCACATGGTAGTGCTGAAATGTTTCTTTCCAAAGGCTATAGATCATAATAAATAAAAACAATATCGAATCATCGATTTTTGTGTTAATATGTAATTCATCAACACAAACTTTTTTAAGTTAATGGTCCCAAGTATTAACCATTAGGACATTTTGGGTCCAAAGTAGGACGATAGGACAAGGGTCGATGAAGTAGTACATGTCAAACCAAAGAAGAACGTCTGGCAAGCCTACATGGGCTACGGAAAACGCAAGATGTGGGTTCAAGTCCTACCGGGAGACAAGAAGAATTTTTTTCACATGTTTTTTTAACATTAATTTTTATCCAATCAATTCCTAGAAAATTCTTAGTTTTCAGTTTAGAGTAGGCCACTGAATTTAAAATATTATTCATCCCATTTGATCGGTACTGTACCGGTCAGGAATTACTATCCACGCTCTTAGTTTTAATATGTGTCTAATTTATGTTCCCTTGACACTGTAATTAATTTGCTCAAAAACATCACTATTTGTATATGGATAGGATAAGCATAACTCTCTCTCAAAATAAAAGCTTTCTTCGAGAGAGTGTGAGTGTGAGTGAGTTTATAGAATTAGAAAGTAAGCCATTTTAGAAAAAAAAAAATAGAATAGATTGTTACGTTGAACGAATAGCACAGATCTTTATTCCCCTCCAAAAAACTAATTAGGTCCAACAAAGCGACTTTCGATTCAGTTCCGAAATCGGGTTTCAACTTTAGTAGTGCAAAAGAAGGATCTAGCTGTGCTGTGGGATAGCGAAATACATCGAGGGCAAACTAAATTTTTTCCCGAACGGGTGAATCAGCTGTTGTTTGTTGCTGCTGGCGACTTACCTTGAGTTCAAGTGTTGGTGGATGCCGTCGACTAGAGACGGGAAGTAAACTTCGAAGTCCGAACCCCCCATTGGTAACATCCCCGAACACCATTATAAGGGAGTCTTTTTCCATCTACGTCAGTCTCAAATTTTAAATTTCAAATTGAACTTTTTGAAAAATGTGTAGTTCTCCTATAAAATTATCGATAGAAATTGGAATCGTTATTACAATGTTAAAACTTTTTGAAACAAAATGTTGTTTTTAAGACACGAACGCCACGAGGATTGTAAAGTGTCACTAGTGAAACCACCAGTAATATGTTTTAGTACGAAACTAACTTAAATCTGAGTATTTTAGAATCCAGTATCAGTGTATCTATATTTTTTTTAATCATATATTTACAAAGTTCGAATTATTAAATAGGGCAACATTTATTTCAACTGATTCTTTATTCAGGTATTAGTAAAAAAAATTGGATAGATAAATTACATAAACTGAAAAAACCATATTTAGTAGTTCTTGCAAAATCGATGGTTTTAAGGAGGTTTTGCAATTCTAAATAAGCTGCTAATCAAATTTCAATCAATAAGAAATCCAAATTTTAGTACTTATTTTCGATTTTTTTCTTTATTGATTGATCAATATGGATTAATTTCCAAAATAATTTTGATAAACGTTATTTCCAGCATAAATTTTGTTTGTAAACATTAATTGAGTGACAGCTTTTAAATTATATCGATATTCAAATATGCCGCGATTTTGAATTTCAATAATGGATCCTACTTTAATTTATCGGTCTTCGGTGAAAAGTGATGTCCTTTTTAGTAGGGACATCAGACTGCCGCAAATTTGTATGAGAAATTTCAAGCTTGTGAAATGTTAAGCGCTGCAGTCTTAAATTAATCCTAGGCATAGTACAACGTCTCATGCCAAATTTGGGTTAGATCGGATCACGGGAAGGGGTCGCTCAACGAGCCTAAAGTTTTTATGGGATATTGAGACATGTTATTCGGGAGGAACATGAAAATCCAGATTTTCATGAATAACTTTGATCCCCTTCGGCCGATTTCTTTTGAAAACGGTTTTTCTTAAAGCCTAAACTTTAACAAATATTTCATCAGAAGAATGCATTTTGATTCGAGTTAAGATAAAAAAGATATTAGACTTAAAAAATGAGGTAACTTTTTTCAGGGTGATATTCATCACTATTAATGAAAGACAGTGCTTCGAACATTTCGACGCAGCATTAACAGTGATGAATATCAGCCTGAAAAAAAGTTACCCCATTTTTGAAGTTAAATAACGTTTTAATCTTAAATCGTACCGAAATGGAGTCTTAGGATGAAATATTTTTTATAGTTTAGGCTTTAGAAAAACCGTTTTCAAAAGAAATAGGCCGAAGGGGATCAAAGTTATTAGCTTAGCTTAGCTTAGCTGGATTGACTACTCACATCCACCTTGAACTAAGGAACCCGAAATACTATATCATAAATTTCTACCTCAAGGTAAGGTTTATTTATATTGCTTAGACATTACTTTTAAAGCATTTCGAACTCCATTGTCGCAGGCGTGGCTCAGTAGAACGAATTCCACATCGCCAATGGTTGCTACTCCGTGATTGACCGAGGCCATCAGTTTTGTTCAAAGGTCGAAAGAATGGTGCTTGGGATGAGCAGCTCATCTTCAATGCACAAAAGAGATGCTCTCTCTTTGAACATCAATAACGCCGCCGGCCACGTCCTAGTAGTCAATGGATAGATTGGAAAAGGAAGAAAGGGATGAAAGATCAATTTTATGCTTTAGGACCGAGGTTACCTCTGCATCCTAGCAAAATAATTTAAGGTTGGAGGTTTGGGAGAAAAGGATATGAGCAGGATACACTTTTGACTAGTGTTATGATGTGAAAAACAAAATCCTATACACTGTGCTACGCTCCTGTTTTTTTCCTAACGACACTCGAAAGTTTGCAAATACATCATGTTCTTATACTATTAACTTCCAATATTGAAGAATCAAATTGAAAAAAAAAGATATCAGTTTAAAAAAATATGTTAGTTAAACAATCTTGACTGTATTTTTTTCTTAAACCATTTACATATTAAATTTCAACATCATGTATAAAATATGTATCAGATAATCCCTGTAAAAATTTTGTCAAAACTTTTCCATTATGAAAATATTAGTATTATGTTTCCAAAATAATTAATTATCAGAATCCAGGATTTATGATCCTACCAAAATTGGAATTCCTATGAAAACAACAACTTTCTGGAGATTTTCAACTTTCTGAAATAACATCGATTAATTGTTTAGTTTATTTAAGGCTAATTTTGTGAAAAAAGGTATCTAGTTTTACAATAATGTAAAAATGGCAATTAAAAGCAATTAAAAAAATATAACGATACCTTAGGCCGTTAATCAGAAACTCAAACTACACTATACGATCAACTGAATTCAATTAAACGACGAAAATGAAAGTCAAAGTTTTCCTTTTCCACTATAAAATTGTTTCATTGTGAACTGTGTATATTCAAATTCTGACCTAACCAATCATCATAATCATAATAATCATCATTATTATTCCTACATAAACTAAATTTAAAACACAAATAAGGAATCAGTTTTTTTTTCAATTTCATGAAGATTTGTTAGAGCATCAGTTATCAATGATTGATTTCATTTGAAACTGACTAATTTTTAGACTTATACACTCCATATCATCGATATTAGAAACGTATATTTTTCAACGTCTTATTTTGTTTGAGTATAAAGTTCTATTAAAGTTACCGAATATTATACTTTTTTTTTTTTTTTAATTTTCAAATGAATTTTCCTATTTTTGTAGTCAAACATTTTCAATTTCTTTAGAAATAATTTAAATAAGTTCCTCATTGTTTTTCAAGTCTGAATTTTTGTGCTCTGAAAACATAATAAGCATCATAGTCTAATTTTTTTTTGAGCAAAACCTAGTTTCTGCCTTTTGTCCTTCCTAGGACCCAGTATTTCAATTAATGGCTTTGAAATATTCAGAGCCAAAAAGTTTCAACTATAAAACTACGCCTGAAAATTCATAAAGGTTTTACTTATTTTTATTATTTTAAATAATCTGTTTTTAATCGTTCATGATTTTTTAATTTATGAAAAGATTCGAAACTATTCGAAGCAGCAACTTTCAAGCTAAATTTTAATGGACAACATTTATTGTCATATAAATAAGTATTTGCTTTGTACTTTGAATATTTATAACAACATTTGAAATTTAATATTTTCATTTTTATAAGTTTCTGATTGATTTTTTTCAGAAATCACTCATATCCCAACCTGTACTTTGGCAATAAAGCTTTCAATGATGAACTGAACATGTTGTTTTATTAATATATGAAGTAATAATTGTAAACTTCAGAAATGAACTAAACTATTTCAGTCTTTTAAGTTGATAACTGGACGAAATAAAAAATGATGTTATCTCCAATTTTGATCATAGGTACTCTTGAAATAAAATTTATATTCTTCTTTGTATGAAAATAAATTTAATCATCAATAGGTACATAAGTATTTTCTCAAGTTTAAAATAGATGTTTTTTCTTTATCAAGATTTTACAAAAATGGTGATTAAATATTTCTTGAAATTTAAAATATTATAGCGGAATTTTTCAATCAAGCCTTCGATTGAAAATGAAGGAAAAGAATGTTAACTAAGACGATTAATAAACAAAAATTATTGCTGAACAATTGCTGAACAATTTTAAATCATGATTAATTTCTTATCTTTTCTGAAATTTATTTTAGAATTCAGATTTAGTTTCTTTTTTTATTCTGGGTTAAATTGATGAATTTTATTTCAATTATTCTTATGCCCGAAGATTTTATTCAATCGCATTCGTTTTCTGTGTTTTCTGAAATATTGATGTTACATTTGTAAACTTGATTGCTTCGTATTTATTTTTAAGCAAATGTCTAGTTCAGAATAGGGAATATTATTTGTAAATATTTTGTTGATGATTTGCCCGAGAGAGGAATGATTCAAAACTTTGAAAATCTTGAATTTGAATTTTGAATTTTGAAAAATCCCCCCCCCCCCCCCCCCCCCCCCCACCCGGAGCGGGTCCTTCGCACGGGCCTGGACCTAACTTATAGCGTTTTCGTCTAATTTCCTTTGGCACGGGGGCACACTTTTTCCTAATAAACAAACAAAATCTTCATCCTGAAATGCATCATTCGTATGCATCGTCCCGGGCAGCGATTTTGTTTGTTTATGAAATTTGCTACTGCCTCCGTGTCAGTGGAAAATATACGAAAACGTTATAAAAGACTAAAAATTCAAAAAGTACTTACCTTTGTGCTATCCGCTTTTCTAATGGAGAGCATTCCTTAAGAAAAATCGTCCAATTCAGGGATCGGGAACCTAACAGGCAGGAATAATCAAGGTTCGATAGCCCCAAATTCCTCCATCATTTTCTTGCTGAAAATACCGTCCAGTTCCGTCAAGTTCCATCAAGTTCCTTATTGCTGCAATAGTCATTTTCGGTATCACGAATCGAAAATTGGAGACCTTGATCACGATTATTTCTGATAAATCTTGAAATTTTCGGATCCTCTGTCAAACACGTCCTTCTTGTAGCGTTGAAAACTTAGATCAAATAGGCCGAAGGGGATCAAAGTTATTCATGAAAAACTGGATTTTCATGATTTTCCCGAACAACATGTCTCAAAATCCCCCACAAACTTTAGGCTCGTTGGGCGACCCCTTCCCGTGATCCGATCTGGCCCAAATTTGGCATGAGACGTTGTACTTGGCCTAGGATCAATTTAAGCCTGCAGTGCATAACTTTTTCAAATGTCGGGTCATTTGGGGCAGTCTAAGGGTCATCTTAAAATAATGAAATTTTTATTGATTAAATGAAAGATGGTGAAAATGAGCGGATAGAAATTATTTAGAAGCATTATCATCACATATCAAATTTTTGTTCCGCACGGGCCAACTACTTTGAAGTGGTAGATACAGATAGTGTTGCTTCCAAGCGAGAAGACTTGCAGTGCGAACGAACAAAAAGTAGATACGTGATCGGTCAGATAAGCTCCCTCTAACTCAGAAACGCATCTATCGATGCATAGTCTTCTCAGTTTGTTATCATCGCGTTCGTTACAGGATTCAGTAAAACTTTGAGACTGATGCAAAATTGACATTTTTAGTTTCTGATATTTATCCAAATGACATACGGTGTTATTCAAAAAGCCTCGGTGAATAATTATATGACTCGTAACGAAAAAATCTTATTTTGCAACTTATTATATAAATTGCTGTTGTAAAATTCATAACCACAACATACACACTGACCTTTTATTATTCGGTTTAAAAGTGAGCCAGAATACGTCATACCTTGAACTCAAAATTGGAGAGTTTCTGTAACAACGTTTTACAAACATAAAAACATTTAAGCCCTTATAGCTTAGCCAGAAGCCCAACATGTCTCAATTTGGTGTGGGTAGTTATTTTCCACACTTAAATCTTATTTTTTTAATTTTTGGATTTTTAGATTTCAGTTAAATTTAACATTTCTATAAAAACACTTTTATAATTTTTTTAGCTCTTAAGACATCATGGTATTTATTCTGAATAATCAAACCATGATTTAAATGACAGAAATATATAAATTAATCATTCCAGCTCACGAACAAACAAAAGTTTATTCTCTGAAAATGTTTCTTATAAGCTATTTTCCAGTCAATTAAATTGCATGCTGTCTTCTCATAGTTTGTTTCGTCTGGCCTACTTTAATGTTTGAATTCTGTATAAATGGATATTTTCTGATCAATAAAAAAACTCTGTTGTTCACTTCGACGAAACGTTCAATATAACGTTTATGGTATGGAATACAGAAGAATTTCTAGCGATATTACCTTCTTATAAATTGAAACTAATATCTGCTACCATTCCATAAGTAAAAAATTATCAAAAAATATTATATGAAATATTATTGTATCAAAATTTTTGTATTTGTCACAGATCACAATCAGTTTTTAGACACCAAGCTATGCATTTAACATTTTTTTCAACTTTAAATATTAATTTTCCAAGAAACATTCTGAATTGCTTAAATATGACTGAGGAACTTTTCAGAAATATTGATAAAAACATCTTTATATGATTATTTTCTCTGGACATCAAGTGCGTGAGCGTAATTAAGCGTCATTTTGATTGATTGGTTGATTGATGCTCTGCCCTCGAGAGGTGACGAGGTGGAACATATGGTTAGCAGTTTTTATCACGAAAAACTTTGGCGCAGCTCGATAAAACTGACCCAATAACAATCGTAACGTTTTTTTTTTGACGGTTTTTATTCGGTCTTAAAAGACATGTGAGAAAAGCTTAACAAGATGTTCTATTTCAATATTTTCTGTGTATTAGTGGAAGCAATTCAGAATAAGAACAAAGTAGCTAGTAAATTTTTTATTCACAGGTTCTCACATTTCACTGATCAGTTTTACTTTCCAATTCAGATGAAAATATTGAAACCAATTTTCAACGATAACTTTTCCACTTCATTTTTGATTCCTCTCGGTGAACCAAACTTCAACCACCGACTGGTTCAATTCCATATCAAGCTGATGGTGGTCAACCGAGAAGACAAAAATCTGCACCGGTTTCCCAAAATGTCATGAGACTATTATTTATAACGTTTTCCCATTAGCTGTCAGGTCATCGCATCACATAGCGCATCCCACAGAATTGTTGCATGTAATCCGCGCGCGGCGTATCATTCATTCATTGAGGAGTCGAGGTCGCTCGCTGGATCCATATTGAGATACGTACCTACTGCTGCAGCTGGACAGCGGACGTGATATTGCGGCATCGTTTTTTTTTTGTTTTTTTTTTTGTCCTCTGTTAGTACACTCTGTATTTTGTTCTTCTGCTGTTGTTCCAACTATTTCCGAAACATGAGGGGGTGAGAAAGAAAAATTTTCTGCTTCATCATCTCCTTGGACAATGTTGATTGACAAAAAATAAATCAACCCATCATTGTTGCATATGAAGGGCATTGTTTTGGGGATGGAATGGAGGTTGCAACAAACTGAAGATCGAAAACACAGAATGAAAAAATAAATCTCGCATAAATAACAACGTGTACACATTGTTGGCAGTCAATTTTACAAACAACTGAACAACCAAAACGAGCCATCAGGTGGCTTCTCTGTGATGTGGTCGGTCACTGTTGTTGTTTTCTTCTCAAATCGAATGACCCATACCATACTCAGCAACAATAGCTATTAAGTGCACCATTTTGGTGCTTATTACGTGCTATATCCACCTCGTGAGGCTTGTGAGATAAAAAAAGTTACACCGATTGCCAATCCGTAGAAGCAATTACTCTGCGATAATATGTGACATCATACAATCGACAGGTTATTGGGTCAGTTTTTCGAGTGCTCCAAAGTTTTTTGCGATAAAATAAATCCGAACCATTTGTTCCGCCTCGTCACCTCGAGGGCAGAGCATCCATCAAGCAATCAATCAAATTCACGCTCACTCACTCGATTCCTAGGGAAACCAATCAAGCTAAAGCTTTTTTAATTCATTTTCTGAAAATGTTTTTTGTTTAATGAGAAACGATTTGGAGCACGAAATTATAATTTTTTGAAGCACAATAAACAAAACCAATTAGTTATTCAAAAATAATACACCCTAAGAAGAAGAGGTTGCAACATTTTAATGTCGCTCGGCGCTAATTCTATGCCAAAAATGCGCTAAAAAGTGTACTGTTCCAAAGATGATATCATTGGAAAAGCACTACTGGAATAAAGCCTGGAGCTCCCAAGCAAAATGATGAATGCCCACTACATTTAAGTGAAACAAAAAAAAACATTTTATGGAGTTTCCATCCCATTTGGATAATTTATCCCAAATTAAAAAAAAAGGGGAGAATCGAACCCAACGTAACATTTTTGTTTCTACTTACTTGTCCGATAACTGAACCAGTGTACCAACTTGGTAAGTTAGCAAGCGTAGGTTTATTATCATAGTCTTTCTGCCACGCCCGACCACCAAAAAACGCACTGCATTGGCCGTTTGCCGTTTGGCCTGGGGTTTTTTTTTCATCCTCCTTTGTCTTTGATGGGAATGGGATGCGACGGGAAACGAGAAACTGTTTCCTATTGTCAGTTCACATACAGACGCAAAGCTGCACGCTGCCGGACATCTAAGCCGACGGTTGATTACCGGGGATGGAAACAAAGAAATGATTTTTTTTTTAATACCGGTTTACATACTCACACAGCGTTCGGTACATCATTCGACAATATCCTTGTTGGCTGATTGTTTCCATCCTTCTTTGTCTTGTGATGGGATATGGGATATGATTTATTTGGTTTTTTTTTTTCAGGTACATATATGCAATTGCGCTGATAGGACAATCCTAGCGATGAGAAAGCTTGTTAGTGCCGGTCCGGCATAGAATCTTACGCCAATAATTCCACCTCCAAGCAAGATCATTATTGGAGTGGAGTCCGCTTTGTGGGAGTACATGAAAACTAAAAAGGGGTGGAAATACACTTACGGATGAATGCAACTTTCAACATAGTTGGATATTTAAGGTTAGATATTTTACATTCGGTTTGTTCGATCTTCTAGAAAAGATCGATTCAGCTGAATGGTTCTAAGATCGATCCATTTTAAAAATCGATCATTCTCTGCAAGATCGATATTTTAAATTTGTGTAAGGAGCGCTGCATTATGGATGCTTTATGCTGAATTAAATAGTGAAAAACGGCAGAAATGCTCATACATATGAATATCAAATGTATGAGCAATAAAAAAATATCTTTTCAAATTCATCACCAGAATGTTTAACTTTTCATGACTTTGGTTGTATGTATATGACATAAATATCAAAAACACAATAAATAAATGCATTTCTACATACGACATACTTTGAAGTTCAAATTATAAGCACGCAAGACAAAAATATTGTAGCTTGCCTGATTAAAACAATTGAACCATTTTACGTAAGTTCACTAGGTGGAATGCTAGTTTTGAAAAGACTACGTATTTTACCATCATTTTAGCCACAGGTTATGGCACAAAAGAAACGAAGTGCCGATGTGGTCTAGCGGATAGGCTGGCGCGAGTCTGGTATTGGTACCCAGGCGTACTGGGTTCGATTCCCGGTATCGGCAAGAAAAACTTTTGGGTTCGATTCCCTTAAGTTGCCGGAATGTTTAATCAGTTGCAAGCTGGTCAGGTATATACACGGATGCCGGAATACCTGTAAGTAAACTAGCCCACCTGATTGATTCGTTCTTCCAGAATATACCTACATCAACATAATACATTCATCCATAACCTTTCATACGAAGCCATGGGGTCCGGGTATGATGTTACGCGTTGCATTGGAGATTTGTCGAACATAATAATCTAAAGAATGGATGTGAGCACACACTTTGGCAGAAACTGCGGTGAATCCGTGCACCCATGGTGGATTACCAACATACAACATACATACATAGGTTATGGCACAAAAGTAACGTGTTCATCTATCATGTGGAAGGCTCTAGTTTAATTCTTCAAGCTTCCAATTTTTCAAGTATAATTTTCATTAAGATAAGAGGCAAGATTAAAATATTAATTTGAGGAATGTAATAATTCAAATGTAAATGTAAAACGAATGCTCTTCTTTTTTTCTCGAAACACTTTTATCGTGGTCTCATTTAAATGCTGAACAGCCTTCTACCGATTGTCGACTATCAGACAAGATTGCCGAAAAAAAATCTGCATTTATGACAAATAATTTTTTTGTTTTGTTTTCTATTATAGTCTCTTGGGCTCGAACTCACGGACATCGGGTAAGGAAGCAACTGACTTGACAACTGAGCTATATCACAAGCCTAAATAAATATCTGCAATTCCATGATTTGATCTCAAATCTCTGTGACGGTTTGCTGTTGTCATGATTTTTTAGAATATTTATAACATTATTGAAAAAAAAACATAATAAATGCAATAAAATTGATAAATAATGTGAGGTAAATAGCGATATCCAAGTTAATAATTTTAAAGTAATGTACAAATGTAGAAATCATATGAGATTCTGAGAAAATTTTCAACATTACGTGGTCTGTGACGAAAATTTGCCAAAAATATTGTGAATTTAGAGATTTTGGGCATCTCTTGTGTTCAGGCGCGGTCCTATGGGGGGGGTGATCGGGATTATCATCCCCCCCCCCCCTCCATGCGGCAAAAAACCGTTATAAGAAACTCACAAAAGCTCGAATTTCTATTAAAAGTTGGAACTTTTCTTAGTAGATGTGCTTTTAAATTTTCAAAATTTTTCACTCCGTGGGGGTGATTATTCTACAAAACAGTTAATTTATCACAAAAGGATCAATATTGAAAAAAGTCGGTCCACCAAACTCAAGCAGCTGTAACTTGCAATTCACTGGACTAAATTATGCCAAATAACATTTGTTGGTAAATAATTCAACAAAGGTGTGGTTTTTAGTGTTGATTTCTAATTGGCTATTAATGAAATGTAAGGACAATTTTTTTTTTAAACTGTCACCAATTTCCCTGATATGCCTAAATTAATACGAGAAAATCGTAATAAATTTTACATTTGCTTGAAGTAAATTCAGAGCTTCTAAATTCTTGATTTTGTTTTGAATTTTTATGAAATGACAAAATGGAAAACGTCACATAGGAGGGTGAACATAGTTATAACACTGAAATAGCTTAGCTTAGCTTAGCTTGATTAACTATTCATCCACCTTAAACCGTAAAACCCGAAGTGCATGGTTGTAGAAAATGTATGCATTGCTTGTTCCAAAAACATATTATGATAACAATCACTTCGAGGTCCACGATCGCTGGCGTGGCTCAGTAGAACAAGTTCCACATTGCCAATGGTTGCTACTCCGTCATTGACCGAGGCCATCAATTTTGATCAGAGGTCAAATGAATGGTGCTTGGGATTAGCAGCTCATTCACACTGCACAAAACTGATGCTCTCTCTTTTAACGTCAATAACGGCGCCGGCCACGTCCTAGTAGTCAATAGATAGATTGGAAGAAAGAGAAAAGGATGAAAGATCTATTTTGTGCTTTAGGACCGAGGTTACCTCTGCACATAGTTATAACACTGAAATACTTGAAATATTTGTTCTGCTGTCGTCATACATTTATTGCCTTCAATATGCAGTTTCTTTATTATATGCTCAAATTTAGAAGGAAACAGTAAAAAAAATTATTAAACGATAAACGTACGGAATCGTGTGATTTTCAATTTTCTTTATTTTAAGAAATTTCTACCATGTTTAATGGATTAACAGATCTTGGTCGTTCTAAGAAGTTAAAAAACCTTTGGCCTTCAAGTGTTAAATTGCCTTTATTGTAAGAAATTAAAATTTTAGCCAAATTATCCATCAGTATTTAAGGCTATAAGAAACGTATGACTTCAATTGACCGTCATACTTTCTAATCTTCCATTTTGTGTTTTAGTCACCAATATTTCACTAAACAAATTCAATCGTTATAAACAACAAGTGTTGATGCCGCATTAAATTCATTTTTGATGAAATTTGAGCAGCGAAATGCTTCCCATAAGGATTTTTTTCGTATTTCAAAATATTTTTTAAATGGATTGAAAATTATCAATTTAGCATCAGGAAAAATGATTCTAATAAAACTTTACTTTAAGAATAAAAAACTAATACATATCTGAAATTTAAACATAAATTTGAATTTAAAATTCTGTTTTTTTTCTTTTGTTTACAGCTGATTCATTGAGAATTTGTAAACTTTATAAAGTCATATCAGATGTCTCATGCTAACCTCATTTTAAAAACTAAAGTAGTGCGTTGTCACTTGCGTTTACAAGAAATTTATCACTTATTGCAAAATAAGAGTTCGGGTTAAGGTTCTCTTTCGCGATTTAAAAAAAATCTACTCAAGAGATTTCAGCAACAATAAATCGAAAAAAGAGATTATCTACTTGTTATGAGTTTGGCGTTTCCTATGAGTTTTTAGAACCAAAAAGGAACAAAAAGTATTTATAAAAGCTGTTTTAATATGAAGGAATTGGTGTTAGCGATAGAGATTCAAATTCATTCTCCATTCATCTGCATTCAAAACTATAACACAAGGCGACAAAATTCACATTTTCCGAGGTGCAAAGAATTTGAAAACTGATTTTGACTTATTTATTAGCTCTGAATGCAAATTTGTATTTTTTTATCAGTTCTTGTTTCCGGTATAAATTTTGAAAATACATGGTTTATTGAAAAAATTTGTGCACTTTATAGCAAAAGCGTAAAATATCAAAAAGATAAAAAAAGGTTTTGGCTTAATGATCAATTTTCATGAGGCCTGTGAGTAATTTACCATGAGAAAAAAATACAGAAGTAAGTATGTTTCCCCATTTTGTAAAATACGAAGATTATCTAGACAAAACTTGTATTGTTTTTTTTTTTGCGGGAATTTGTCACTTTTTGGCATTTTTCCTTCAAATCTGTATCGCTGAATGAATAAAGGATAATGAAAAGATTTAACTTTTTTTTTGTTTATGTAGGTTAGTTACTTCATCAATTCATTGATCGATTTCACTCTAAACTGCTTAGTTTTAAAATTACTAAATGCCAGAAAATAAGAAGGGAGAGAAAAAATCTGACAAAAAAATCGAGTTTGAGACGCAAAAATCTTCCAAAATCAGTTTACCTCGGTTTTAATTTTTCCCTTGTGAATTCAAATTATCCCCTTTTCATTCCACTATTTTTTCGGCAACAAGGCAATCTATCATACTAAACAGTCAGAAGATCTTTTAGTGACACTCCTGGCTTTAAAGATCTACAGCAATTATGTCACCGATACTGCTTTCAGCTCATCTTCACAATAATATTGAAGTTTTAAATTAAAATTTAGCTTAAGATTTGATATTCTGAATCTGAAAGCTTGGCTATTTCAATTGTAAATGATGGAGACTCTTCTCACTAAAGCAAAGTATTAACTTTCAGAATTACCCCTTCATCTCATTTTTTTTATTATAATTCAAAATTATTTAAAAAATTTAGAATTATGTGTAGGTACCTATGTACATGAACAATAAAAAAAAAGACTAATTACTTTTTTTATAATTTATTTGTTGTAGTACGATTAAAATTGAAAATTTTGAATGATAAACTTAAATTCAAGAGCAAATGAAACTGAATAAGGTTCCAGAAGCTTCATATTCAGAAACTGATTTCGATTATCAGATATTCTACATAATTTATGTTTAAAGTGTTGATTTTATATCTCGTGTTTCCTAAAATTAAATCTTTTTCCTTCACGAAGCATGACCGTCAGTGATTCGAGAAGACGGCGAATGATCCGACGCCGTCTACGCGCGTTCGATGCTGAAAAGCGTCGTTTGTAAAGAAAACAGAGTTTTTATGTTAAGTAGTTAAATCGTTGCTGACTAGGATGGGGGTACAAAATCATTCTGAACGAAGATCCGCAACATTGCCAACCTCTTCAAACTTAGCTAAACTGGCCGGAATTCAGCCGGAAGATTTTTTATTTCGTTTCAGTGGATTATATTTGCAAAAATCAAGGCAAATTGATTGTCTGAGCCTACCTGAGCTATATCTCGACCATGCGCGGATCTACGGGGGGGGGGGGGTGATGGGGGGGTCACCCCCCCCCCCCCCCCAGCGGCAAAAAATAAATCATTAGTGAAATGGTCACAAATTTTTTAAATCAATTTAGTTGAAATATAACTTTTTCAAGTGTTAAAATTTCTTAACATTGACATTACCATTTTAACGCGTGCATAAGAATTCAATAGCTGATTAAAAATAAGCTTGAATTGAGTATGAACTTCGGCCGTGCGAAAAGGATAAAGCTTGCACTTCACTCTTTAAGGAATTTCTATAAGCATGACAGCAGATTGGTTTTGTTTATTAACCGATATCCAGAGTTGTTGTAAGCGCTAGTACCAGAAACGTCGGCTGATAGTGACTAATTCTGAATGATTTCTTTAAAAGGCCTGAAAGAAGCCAACATCTATTTTCAATTTGATCATTAACTGATTTCTAATTTATGCATGTTTACCAAGCTTAATGGTTTTCTAAAAAAAAATTATTGGGTCCATAAATTAAAATTTTCAATTATAATTCTATGTACGACTAGAAATATTTGTGACATAATTCTGACATTTTCAGTAACACTTTTTAACTGTGGGAAAATATCCTCACAAGCGATCATGCCCTTGAACGGACTTCAACGTTTTGCTAACTAAAATTCTGGAGGTTATTTTCCAAAAAAGTGTGTATCCTAAAACCGGGCCGCTGAAATGAGCAAAACCGGGCCGCGTTTACTTCCGTATTGGTGCGTTTACTCTCACTAAGCCACTGACTCGTTTTTTAAAACTCACAGCAAAAAAACACTGAAAGTATTCGATAAGATATAAAGAGACGAATAAAATCAAATATAATGATTAGCAATCTATATTTTACTTGTCTAGATACGTGCTTATTTGTGTTTTGAATGTTTATTTGTTTTAGATTGTTTTTTTCATTCAAATCTTTAAATTGATATTTTGATGAAACTTCAAGTGAAAAATAAGTAAAATTATTCAATAAATACATTGACGGGTTTCGATAAGTAATGAAGTAGCATACGGTTTGAAATTGGAACTCAAAAGGGAAAATATTTCGATTAAATTTAAATGAAACTTGTCTAAATTACTTTTTTACCCGAATATTGTAATGGTTTCAAAATTAATATGACGTAGTTTTAACCATAAAACCAGAGATGCTCATTTGAGTAAGTTTAAATCATACCAACAGATTTATTTTTCACCGAATATAAATAAATTATGATTTTCAAAATTAAATTGCTTATGGATTTCTAACCTGATAAAAATAAACAAATGGTCATTCCATATCCTCAACTAGATGAATAAACGTAAAATCAACTTCATACTAGTGAAAAAAATATTTATCTGCGTTTTGCCTAAGACAAAGCCAGCCACAAACATATGTACAGAATTCTTTGAAAAAGCTCTATTTTTAAATTGTCGTTAACATTATTTACATGCTGCAGAATTCTTTTCATCTGTATCATCAACATTTTTCCTGTCATAGTTTTTATTTTTCGGAATCTCTCAAAAAATTTTGGCCAAATTTTTTTTGAAAATTTACTAAATCACCCTCCCTAAGAGCGATCTCTAGATCCGCGCCTGATCTCGACGATTGGCAAAAGTCCGTGTTTTACAAACAAGTCAGGACCCCTGGCATAACCAGATGTCAAAATTTTGACTGCGTTTCACTTAAAGCCCTACAGTAAAAGCGCGGCAGACTGTCACCGCGGAGTTCCAATCTAACTGTCAAAAGACGTTCCTGGGCTTTAGCTTTAGGTTATGCTCGATTGGAATGACTTTTGACAGTTCGATTGGAACTCTGCAGCTGGGTTGCCAGGTGCCCAGATTTGTCTGTAAAACCAAGACTTTTGGCCCTTCGTCCAGATATTGGCCAGTCACAGATTTTTCCCAGATTTTTGCTCAGAGCGCCCAGATTTTACAGACTTTTAAAATTGAGTGATGAAATCAATATTCATGTATCGGATCTGATTTGTAAGTGACAGATTAGACTGTAAATCTCGCTGGTATGGATGGATATTGGACCAACCATTCATTAAACTTTTTAATTTTTTTTATTATCATTTTTTATCTGGGATTTTAAACTTGTTTGTTTATTCATCCCGTTTTTTTTTTAATTTTAAATAAGAGCGGCATGGTACGTGCTGGGAAACCGTGTTAGTTGTATAGTTCTCCACTCGACTTCCCCTGACTCCCCTCCAACCCCAAACCCCCCCCCCCCCCCCCCCTCGCGCTCACGCATCGTCAAAATTCTGGATCAGTACCAAATTTGTGATCTTCCTTGTGCGCAGACACAAACAGACTTTTTTTCAAAATTGCCCAGATTTTTTATCCTCAACACCTGGCATCCGTGCTCCGCAGTGACAGTCTGCCACCATACACAGCAAAAATAATTCGTGTAATTTTAGATCGGAAACGATGCACGAAAACGGAACATTGTTTTTGATCTAAAATTCTATCCCGGCGTGTAAATTTAGATCGAAAGCGATGCACGAATATGGAATGGCTTATTGTCGTGTAAAAATACACTGTGATGTAAAATTTTAGAATTCATTCTGGATGTTTGCAAAATTTAGTAAATATTCAGGTTTCAAGTATAAAAAGCCTTATGAGAAATTGAAAAATACAATGATTTTATTTTATTAGACAATTTATGTTCAAACAAATCATCAAAAGGAAAATAAAAACGTTCATCACATAATGCGCCAGAAGTTGCATCAAATGTTGATGAAGATGGTTAGCGTCACCAGTCGGATTGTTGAGAGGATTTCCTTTTCGGACAATCCGGATCTACGTCACTGTAAAAAAAGAAAGAAAAACTGTTTAGTTTCGACAACTTTAGTTTTTTTTTGTATTTCACTTCATTTACCTTCATCTGGCCGGAATTCCGTGGCTTTCTCGGTCTTTTATGATTATTGATTCCAACAGTCCACTGATCACCACCATCAGCCTCATCGCTATCAGCAAACAGCAGTTTCGGCAAATATTGCTCGTGCGGTGATCCTCGAAGTTATCTGCCGAGTGCTGACGGTACGATCTTTTGCGATATTACGACATGGGCTTTGGCTTGGGTTCCTGTTTTTGCCAGACTTTTCACTTAAATTATAGGATGATGCTACAAATCATCATCTCGAGTGAAAACTAATGAATTTTAAAGGGTGATACGGTCGAAATTTGGTCAATATCGACTTGACGTATTTCTTTCAATTTTGCATTGAAAAATCCTGAACACCCCTCATTTGAAGGTGTGTGTGTGTGTGTGTGTGTGTGTGTGTGTGTGTGTGTGTGTGTGTGTGTGTGTGTGTGTGTGTGTGTGTGTGTGTGTGTGTGTGTGTGTGTGTGTGTGTGTGTGTGTGTGTGTGTGTGTGTGTGTGTGTGTGTGTGTGTGTGTGTGTGTGTGTGTGTGTGTGTGTGTGTGTGTGTGTGTGTGTGTGTGTGTGTGTGTGTGTGTGTGTGTGTGTGTGTGTGTGTGTGTGTGTGTGTGTGTGTGTGTGTGTGTGTGTGTGTGTGTGTGTGTGTGTGTGTGTGTGTGTGTGTGTGTGTGTGTGTGTGTGTGTGTGTGTGTGTGTGTGTGTGTGTGTGTGTGTGTGTGTGTGTGTGTGTGTGTGTGTGTGTGTGTGTGTGTGTGTGTGTGTGTGTGTGTGTGTGTGTGTGTGTGTGTGTGTGTGTGTGTGTGTGTGTGTGTGTGTGTGTGTGTGTGTGTGTGTGTGTGTGTGTGTGTGTGTGTGTGTGTGTGTGTGTGTGTGTGTGTGTGTGTGTGTGTGTGTGTGTGTGTGTGTGTGTGTGTGTGTGTGTGTGTGTGTGTGTGTGTGTGTGTGTGTGTGTGTGTGTGTGTGTGTGTGTGTGTGTGTGTGTGTGTGTGTGTGTGTGTGTGTGTGTGTGTGTGTGTGTGTGTGTGTGTGTGTGTGTGTGTGTGTGTGTGTGTGTGTGTGTGTGTGTGTGTGTGTGTGTGTGTGTGTGTGTGTGTGTGTGTGTGTGTGTGTGTGTGTGTGTGTGTGTGTGTGTGTGTGTGTGTGTGTGTGTGTGTGTGTGTGTGTGTGTGTGTGTGTGTGTGTGTGTGTGTGTGTGTGTGTGTGTGTGTGTGTGTGTGTGTGTGTGTGTGTGTGTGTGTGTGTGTGTGTGTGTGTGTGTGTGTGTGTGTGTGTGTGTGTGTGTGTGTGTGTGTGTGTGTGTGTGTGTGTGTGTGTGTGTGTGTGTGTGTGTGTGTGTGTGTGTGTGTGTGTGTGTGTGTGTGTGTGTGTGTGTGTGTGTGTGTGTGTGTGTGTGTGTGTGTGTGTGTGTGTGTGTGTGTGTGTGTGTGTGTGTGTGTGTGTGTGTGTGTAGAATGTTGCTCCTATTTTTATTTGGGAGCTCACTCTTCAGTTGTCAAAATGCCGTCCAAGGAAGAAGAGCAGCGTAAAAGTTTTGCTCGCGTATCGCGAAAATCCGAGCTACTCGCACGCAAAGCTGGCAAAATCGCTAAAAGTTGCCAAATCAACCGTTACAAATGTCATTACAGTGTTTGGGGAACGTTTGTAGACAGCCAGGTAGTTTGGATCGGGGGGAAATAGAAAACCGGGAGCCGCTGAGACGACAAAGAGAGTTGCCGGTAGTTTCAAGCGAAACCCTTACCTCTCTCTCCGAGATGCCGCAAATAAGCTGGGTGTATCGTCTACAATCGTGCATCAAGCCAAAAAACGAGCCGGACTATCGACTTACAAGAATGTAGTGACTCCAAATCGCGATGATAAACAAAATACGACGGCCAAAGCGCGATCCCTGAGGCTGTACACGACGATGCTGACGAAGTTTGACTGCGTGGTAATGGACGACGAAACCTACGTCAAAGCCGACTACAAGAAGCTTCCAGGACAGGAGTTTTATACGGCAAAAGGAAGGGGAAAGGTAGCAGGTATTTTCAAGCACATGAAACTGTCAAAGTTCGCGAAGAAATATCTGGTTTGGCAAGCCATCTGTACCTGTGACTTGAAAAGCAACATTTTCATAGCTTCCGGGACTGTCAACCAAGAAATTTACGTGAAAGAGTGTTTGAATAAACGTCTGCTGCCTTTCCTGAAGAAACACGGTTGTTCCGTACTGTTTTGGCCGGATTTGGCATCTTGCCATTACGGTAAAAAGGCCATGGAGTGGTACGCCGCCAACAACGTGCAGGTGGTTCCCAAGGACAAGAACCCTCCCAACACGCCAGAGCTCCGCCCAATTGAGAAATACTGGGCTATTGTCAAGCGGAACCTAAAAAAGACCAAAAAACTGCTAAGGACGAGCAGCAGTTCAAGGCAAACTGGCTTTCTGCGGCGAAGAAGGTGGACAAGATGGCTGTACAAAATCTGATGGCAGGGGTTAAGCGTAAGGCCCGGCAATTCGAATTTGGAAAAGCGGAAGCCTAACTGAATATTTCTCCTGAATTTTATACTAATTAAACTTGAAAAAGAAATTTAATTTGATTTTTTAAATAAACGATTTCATCGATTTACACGGGTTTTTCCTTGACCAAATTTTGACCGTATCACCCTTTAGCAATTTTTCTGGTGAATGTTCAACTTGTGTACTTGCTTGTAATCGTACGTAATCATCTTGAGAAACATGGTACAGAAGCCAACACCACGGAAAACTCAACTACATTTAGTCAAAAATGGCACTAATGGTTATAATTAAAGTTGTGTAACATTTCACAAAATCTGTTTTTTTAAGTCACGAACGCTCTAAAGACAAGGCTCTGAATTCTCATGTATTGGTTTAAATGTGTACTTTTGAAAGATATTTTTTCAAAAATTGAATTTTTACTTTAAAAAATAATCCTTATTGGCCAGAACGGCGCGGGAAGGTTGAATAAACGAAAGGTTTGATGCAAAATTATACTTATGAACTGATATCAGCAAATATTCAACTAAAATGAAAAAAGAATTTTCCTGGGAGCACTTTGAAAAAAAGAATCGACAGAAATAGGACAAGATGTTTCACTCGAATTCTTCGACAGGTCTTCTTAGGTCTCAAAGCAGCAGAGATTAAATTTCACCTGCAATTTGTATGTTTTTTTTTTGCTTTCGCAAAAGTTACGTTATTGTTCCCCATCATAATGTGATACGTCGACGATTGAAGACAGCAACATCAGCTAGTTGCTGAATGACAGGGTGAGAAAAAAATAGACCAAACTACAAAGCTACTATGAGCTACGAGTACGAGTGCGAATGTGTGTTTCTGACAGGTAACGGTGATGGAAATTTGAACCCCCTTGATTACACCGTGTTTTTTCCTTCTCTAGAGACTCAACTCTTATTACTTCATTTGATGAGAGGGCGATGCGGGAGGATGCTGCATCTTTATGATACAACCGCAAATGATAAAAAGCAGTCTCACTTTCTAAAGGGAAATTCGAGCAGGTATGAGGACAGTGAGATGCAATATTTTTAACACTCCACCCACCCACGAACGACCTGAGAAGACGACAAAATTGCATTTGCGGGCGTTCACTTTTAGGAATTCCCTTTAAGGAATTTCTTTGGAATTTTCTCAACAGCATTGTTAGTGGTTCAATAAAATTACAGTAATTATACTTGGTTCCATATGATATGTTATGTTTGATTGTGGGTCTTTTAAAAAAAAACTCTTTAAACTAATTTTTTCGAAAGGGAGAATATTTAAAATATTTAAAATTAAAATAATAGTTCAAGATTCAATTTCCAACTTAAAAGACACACTTCAAAAGAATTTTTTTTCAGCATCTTTAGTGATGATGCAACATTTAAAAGGAAACCTTTATCCAACCTACACTATTTCGTCATTATATCGCGCTGCTTAACGATCATTCTGTATCAATGGCCAGGTCTTCCGGGCCCTGAATCCATGCCCGAACGAAAATCCCGACAGGATGGGAACAGATAATAAAATCTCGGTCAATTGTTTCCTGACAGCCAAATTTCCGCTTCTCTAACCATGTCAACAACATACCAAAAGGGAAAAAAAGTTGACCGCTTTCGATTGCGGCGCGGTCTTTTTGGACAAGAGAGGTCCTTTGGAAACTCGGCTCGGAAGGATTTTGCCCATTCATCCGGCTCCGGTTTACCTTCTACTCTCTATAGCCTAAATAGTAAGTAGGCACAGACAGAAAAGATGGAAACTCATTCAGCTGCAATGTTTAATGGGGGTAATTGTCATTTGTCGGTGATAATGGAGAGTGTATTTTTTTCTTCTTCCTATTCGAGTTCTATCCGTTTGGTTTGTTGTTAATGAAGCTTCGGGCGAAGGCAGTGACAACTGACTGTTTGGCTCAGTGCTATTCAATGATTGGATGAAAAAACGAAGCAATATGTACTTACAGGCTGGTTGAATGGGATGAAATAGGGAAAGGAAATCGTAGGAGCCCGATCAGAAGAGAAAAACTAAATTATATCAAGATGAGATATTTTGATATTCAATTTTTTCTATCTGGATGAGTTATAATTTTGTACTCGTAGGATGTTAAAATATCTCAAATTATGTATATCAAAAAATCTATACGATCATAGCTAAATTATATCAGTTTTTGATATGCTCCTATCAAGATTATATCTCGTTCAGATAGCATAGTTTGATATTGGACAGAACAAATTATATCTAAATTATAACTTATCAAGATATGCGTGCTTCGAGAAAATTTTCTAGTGGAAGGTCAATAAACCACATTATTTGATAAAACCATGCTCCATTTTTGGTTTCCCAAAAATTTGATTCAATTTTATGAATCTGTTGAGCGAAACTCGTTAATGTAAGGTTTGAGCCGTTGACTTCGATGTCCGTGTTTCAGAAAAAGTTGTACGTATATCAAAATAAGATATAATCATTTTATTTTAGGACAATCCGAAAAAAATCTTGATCATTGAATATGAGCTCAACCCCATTCAAGTTTGTCAATCAGAATAAGATATAATTCAGATTGGAGAAACTTAAAATCGAAAATTTGGAGAACTTAATTCTAACTGAATCAGATGTAAATATCTTGGTGAGATACGTTTGAGTTATTATTTTGATATGCTCTCCTGATCGGGAGGATAATTCTTCCTAGCTGGGAGTGGTGAGACAAGTGCAAATGCTGTTCCATTCATCTTTCGGCTCTTGAGTTCAGCATGATGCTCTTGAAACAGTCTAACGTGATAAGGGTAAGTGTTCTGAACTTGATTTTTATAAATATTTTGATTTAATTTGATATATTTTCCACAAAAAAATAAGCAAAGGACAGATATGTAGAAGTAGGATAGTTAATTATGAGAATTTAAACTAATACTCACCTTTAGGATCCTGGAGAAACTTCATGTTTATTTAAAGAGATCTAATTATTTAACTCGAAAAAAATGAATAGCTCGAGAATTGATGGCTAGCGCTTTACATACGCTTAAACCACCTGACCCTAGACAGAATACTACGTAAATATGCCATAATCAGAATCGATCTCATGACCATTGACTTAGACGACTTGAACGCTATTTACTACGCCATGTTCGACGACTTATTGGTTGTTATATTTCAAATTTGGTTGTATTCAGATGAAGTTTACCCTCTTAGTATAGACCCCATTCGGTTCTTGCAACACGCTCGTATATTTTGTGTTACCAAAATCAAAACGGTTTTGAGTCACTTTTTTATTTTTTATTTTTTATTTCAAATTATCTAACAATATGAAAAACAAATTATACTTAAGCATTTAATTCATAAAATTGGCTCAATTATATCAGTTTTAAGCAGTAAAAAAAGGAAAATTCTTTGTTGACTGCAAAAAAATAATTTGATTGAGCTAATTTTATAAATTTAATGATAAATAATTTGGAAAAAAATTAATAAAGTGACAAAATAAATGCAATGTTGCCAAAAACCACACCACAACCAGAACGATCAGTGAACAAAGAAAATTGAGCTCCAAAGCGAGTTCAGCTTTTAACTGGTATGTAATGAGAAAAATGACACTTATATATCATGTTAAAGCTATTAACAAAATGTGAAAAAAAAACCATTTGTTATAACATTATTCGTCTCGATGGGTGGAGAAAGGGTTTCTCGAAATTCAAATTAAGCTAGAAATAATAACAATACCAAAAATCATAAATCGAATCAAATTTTCGAATAAAATCAAAATTTAAAGCTTCGAGTATGAGAATTAGAGAACAGAATTTATAAAATATAATATCAAATTTAAAAAGAAAAGATATCTAAAAAAAGCAGATGAGGTAAGAATTACATCATAAGATAAGTTCATCAAAACGATAATAATTGATAATTGTTTATATTCACAATTCTTTTCTTTATTTTCCATTCAAAAGTTGATTCCTAAAATAAGCAAAAGAAATGGGTAAACATAAAATTGAGGAATTCCAAGATGAGTTTGGTTATTGAAAACAAAATGCAAATACTAATTAGGTTTACATTGTTTATTAAAAGTTAATTTTAGAATTTATCAAGGAAGGTTGATTGAGGTTTAAGGAGGTTTAAACTAAAAAAAAGTGGAACGTATCAAAATTTCCAGATTTTTCCAGATTTTTTATAATTCAAATTTTCAAACTTTAAACTTTTAATAAAAATATTGGGACATGAAAAAAATAAAAGCAATTTTAAGTGTTTTTCTTATAAAAATTTATATTTATCAATTTGGCTTATCCTGTCTTGGATGTAGATAATGCGATTGTTTTGAAAACACTCGAAGTTATGACTAATTTTGTAGGTCATTTTCAAGAGAATAAGCTGTCTGTTGGTTTTGTAGATTTTATTTAGTCACCGGCTAGATTTTTTCTCATCCGTGTCAATATGGTCGCACAGTTAACGTTTGATTTAGATTTAGGACACTAAAATTCAAAACTTAAAAACCAAATCTTGCTCTCGACCAAACTTTGCTCACCGATATTAGTGACCACTGTTGTATAATAACATCAATTAACCTGCAAAGAAGCGTGTATGTACGGGAGCTAGAAAAAAAAGTTGTCAATAATACATTACCCAATGAGAGATTCGAATCCTACGTAATGAATATGAACCCCTGTTCAGCCAACGAACGCCTGAACAAAATTATTGCAATATATAAAAGTCTTAAAAAAGAATGTACGACAACTTACAAAATCAAAGCAAAAGTTAAAGGCTTTTGTCCATGGATCACGTTAGACATCTGGAAGTGGATGAAAATGAAAGACAAAATACTTGGTAAATTCAAAAGAAATCCAAACAGTGTTTATCTCCGTGTTTTTTTGAAACATATTTCTAAAAATCTACAAAACCTCAAAGAAACCACTAAAAAAGAGTACTACAAAAACCTGTTCCGCAATGCTAATCCTTAAAATGCCTTAAAGACCTCACAGGAGATTCAAAGGACGAAAACAAAGAAATCAAACTTAATGTTGTAAGTAACTTAATCGATCATCAACAACAAGTTGCCCAAAAGTTTAATGATTTCTTCAGCAACATAGGACCCAAGCTTGCAGCTACGATCACAAGTTTAGGTAATGTTAATAGATTTGAGACCCTTGCCTCACAGCCAAATTCTATATTTCTCCGGCCTGCCAGTTCCCAGGAGGTTGTTTTAGAAATTAAAGACCTCGATACCAATAAAAGTGTGGGTGATGATGAAATTTCAGCACATTTCATCAAGCGACATTTTAATTTCTTTTCGGGTTTGATAAGTGACGTATTCAACGAAAGCATCTCGAATGGAAGATTCCCAGATTGCCTCAAAATCGCCAGTACATAAGCAAGGTACAAAAACAGATCCCAACAATTACCGTCCAATCTCAGTCCTGCCTTTTTTTTTTTTTTTTGTTTGTTTTGCCAGGATTTTAACACTCTCGTGTTATTCATCCCTTGACTCAGTCCTGCCGATTCTGAGCAAGCTCTTAGAAAAAATGTTGGTATCACGCATCACCACTTTCTTTCACCAAAATAATTTACTGTATGAGCATCAATACGGTTTCCGCTTAGGCTCAAGTACAACCACAGCGACCTCCGATCTATTTGCTGAAATTTACCGCGCAATCGAGGATAAAAAACACACTGGTCTTCTTTTCTTGGATTTAAAAAAGGCTTTCGATACTATAGATCACACTATACTTCTAAAAAAACTGGATTTCTACGGAATACGGGGACAAGCCAACGATCTCGTACAAAGTTTCTTGTCAAATCGAAACCAGTATGTGATGGTAAACAGTTTTCAAAGTAACCTCCGTCCTCTCAAGGTGGGAGTGCCTCAAGGAAGTAATATAGGTCCTCTGTTATTCCTCATTTACGTGAACGATTTGCCGAATCTGAAACTCCACGGAAAACCACGGTTATTTGCCGACGACACCTGCCTACTTTACACCGAGGAAAACCCCGTCACGATAATCCAACATATGGCAGAAGACATGGAACTTCTTCAACAGTACTTCAAAGAAAACAAGTTATCCCTGAATTTATCGAAAACGACAGTCGACTCAGTAAAAATTGAAAGAGTGTCGAAATTCACTTATCTCGGATTGACGATCGATTCAGCTTTGAATTGGACTCACCACATTCAATCCTTAAAAAGTGAAGTTACTTCAGCATGCGGGTTGTTTTGGAAAATTAAAAGCTTCGTGCCTTCAAAACAACTATGCGTTATGTACCATGCGTTTGTACAATCTAAGCTTCAATACCTCGAGTTCATCTGGGGAGCTGCTACCAAAACACGGCTCAAACCTCTACAGGTAGCCCAACACCGATGTTTGAAAGTCGTTTATAAGCGTCCTCGTTTATACCCTACCAAGAACCTGTACCTCGAAGCTGATAAATCTACTCTTCCAATCAACGCGTTGAGGGAGCTACAAGCTGTCTCAAAATGTCTCAATAATCCATAATCACCTGCATAACCCAATTGCACATCATAATCAAACTTTCGACCGCCCGGATCACAGGTTTTCTTTAAGACACCAAAGTAGCTTATACGTCAGACAGCCCACCTCCGAATTCGCCAAGAAAGCATTTACCTATCATGGTAAGATTTGTTACAACCGACTTCCTGAAAACATACGATCAGAAAGAAACATCGCCAAATTCAAACATCTCATCAAGAGATTCACAAGAGTTAACATAGAAACATACATTCAGTGAACTAGACCAACAGTCCGGTTTCTGGTAACCTGACTAGCCAGCGTTCCCTTAAAAGAGATTTGTCTCACTGGGAACGCCTCAAACTCCTGGATCTTCATCACTCTCCAAGCCACCAGAAACTCTAATTATAAAGAAACTGTTGCCTTGCACATATGTATTTTTCTTCTTTTCGCCACCAGCCACCGCCGCCTCCACCCACCGCCACCACCAACTGCATCCGCCCACCGCCACCACCAGCGCCACCTCCAACCACCCAATCAAAGTTTTTAGTGAAAAAACTGTTTTCTAAATTCTGTTCAGTCCGAAATTGAAAATGAAAATATTGTACAAAAATATTATTGAAAAAATAGTTCTAAAGATAAAAAAATAAAAGAGTGATGGGGAGGTTTTATGCCTTTGGGAGAAGTGGCTTGAATTTAGCTCCACTCCCAGGGGCTTTTCCCTGCTCACACAAAAAAAAAATAAAAAATTAAAAATTCGTTAAGTTTATTTAAAAATCAAAACAAAATATGAAGATATCTAGACTTTTTCTTCAATCAAAACGTCCCAAAAGTTCGTAAACTTATTTATAAAATTTAATTGCTGACTGAAAACAATATTTATGGTGCCTATGTTTATATGAATGGTTTGGAAAATTTTGGCCTCTTGAACTCAAATCTTTCATCAGATTTTTATTACCTCCATTCAATCAATGAATCAAATTTTTCCTGTATATTTTGTTTGGTCAGACCATTTTCGGAGGAAAATAACACGTCTTATTTGGCGGAAAATCAACACGAAAAAGAGTTTTTATTTATCCTACATTTAAAATTACAGCTTTTCCCGCTAAATAATTCTTGAACTAACAATAGATGAATTACTGGCATCATTATAGCGGTGCTCAGATGGACACTATATTTAAAGGCGCATTCTAGCATTATCAGGGTGACCAATACCATTCTGATCGAACATATTTTAATTTTAAAAATTTAACGATCTAAAATGCTAAACTATATGCTAGAAATTTGAAAAAATCTCATTACAAGTATTTCTGACGTTAGTAAAATAAAAGATAACAGATTATATTACATTTATCACATTTGTTGAAGACTACAAAAAATTGACTGTTGTTTCTTTCAAAATTCGTCAAAACTCCCGTCTTTTACAGAACGGGGCAAAGTAAACCAAAAACAACAGCTATAACTTTTTCCTCGGAAGTCAAAGTTGTCTTCAGGAATGTAGATAATGGATTTAAATCGTTTATTAGGACTTTTTTACAATTTTGTCAAAAAGATTAGAATTTTCTTAGAATATGTTTACCTATTTTCAAAAAAACAAAAGTGATACAAAAAACTCCTTGTTTTCTTTGTTTTTCGGAAAAATGTTAATAAACAGAGAAGAACCAGATGCAGGCTGTAAGTCTTTATAATAAGGATATAAAAAAACGAAATAAAATAGAGGTTGATGTTGATTTTTTGAAGAAAAATTTGTACAAGCAAAAAATTTACAATGATATAAACGATTGTTACTAACACTCTAATAAGTGATTTGTAACTAAATAATGGATACTGGGGTTTTGATTCCATTTAGCTTATTCTGACTATCATGGGTTTAGTAACGACGTGTCTGATGGCTGCCAGATTGTTGATGTTTTAAATAAACATTTGATTAATAAATTTGGAAGTTAAAATTGACCCACAAAAATCCCCAAACGGGAGACCGAAGCAAACCGATAAAATCGAAATTTTTATTTTGATGCCAAATGACTAAGAAATGCATGGTGTTATCTCGAAAACAAAATTATTATCCAAAAATTCAAATGTACATGGTATAGGGACAACAAAACCGGTTTTATTGGGCTGTTTTTTCGATACCGAATATCGGTTTTAATTCTTCAAAACCCGGTATTGACGGAATTGGAAATAAAGATAAAAATTTGTTATTTTTCCCAAAAGCTTTTTTAGGCTCTTAAGGGATTAATTGAGCTTGACTTTTTGTCCCATATGTTCCTACGATGCCTTTTGAATCACAAAGCATCAGTGTAAAATTTGAGATAATTTGGTCGATTGCTGAATGCGCATCGTGTTTCAATTTTTATGAAAATTTATAAGGAAGAAGAAAGATTTGCATATTCAATCAGTCAGAAAATTCAAATAAGCTTGAAATGAAGTAGAGATGTACCGAATAGTGGTATTCGGTGAACGGCCGAATGCCGAATATTGACCTTTGCAACTATTCGGTTAAACGGATATTCGGCCGAATATTCGGTCTAATATTCTTTTTAGTTTTCCAAAAAAATACAAAAGCGATAATTTTTTTTTTCTTCCATCCTAATGCCCCTCATGTTTTAAAGTCGACTACTTCCAATCAAATGTATTGGCGATTTGCAGCAAAAATTTTTTGGCATGCAACGCTAACTGGATTTAAATTACGGAACTAACAAAAGGGAGATGATAGCTGTTTTTAACATGGCAGTGAATACAAATGGTTAGGAAAATTTCGATTTTTGAGGAAACTCTCAAATTTGAGACACTTTTAATGACTGAATCAGTTAAGAAAATTTTGAATTTACTAATTTCTATGCCATTCATATGAGAAAATGAAGTTTTTCATCATTTTTCTGACAAAATTCAATTTATAATTTTTAGATTCAAACCGCGAGGGGGGACATCATGAAACTAATGGGACATCATGAAACTAATACGTTAAAAACATAGGTTTACAGCTTGAATTATGTAGCTTTCAATATTTGCTGAAAACTCTTCAATTTAAAAGCACCAGGAAGTATACATTGGAGAAACCATTTCCAGAAGATAAGTGATTACCAGTATACAACCTGAGCTGAATTTCAGAACCCCACAAATTATGGACAAATAAAAAGAATTAGTTGATGTTTAATAACGATCGTCTGGTTCTGTTCCTAATGTTGTTTCATGAATCTTAAAATTAAAAAAGAGATATTTAAAGTTTGAGAATACAAAACTTATGGTTCAGAACTTGAAACACAAACCAAATAAAATATTTGAATAAATACAATCATGAGCTTCTTACAAAATTTTATTTGAGTTTCCTAGCCTGGGAAAGTTTTCATTTTTTTATTACTCTTTTTGTATTGGTTGCCATAAAATTTTTGATTAATTCTTATTCCATTTGACCTTGCGAAATTTCTATGAATTATAAGTCAATTTATTAGCCTTTATCAAAGTTTGATAATCCAATAATCTGACAATTTTCCTTAATTTAAAAAAAAGGTAAATATTTCAAATTTCTTCAATGATTCCATCATCTAAATTATTTTCAAATCTTGAACTCAATTCAACATTTTACATTTTAATTTGGATACCTTATTTAATCCTTCAATTTTTGAGATTTTTGAGGATTTTCCTTAATTAGAAAAGCAGCATAGTATTTTAAATAGTTTTTAAATGCTTTGGTGGACACATGCTTGTTTTCAATTGTTGTTGGGTGGTAACAAGTGATCTTTTGAAAAACATATTTGAAAAGACATTCGCTCAAAATTATTTCCATTAAATTCAAATTTTCTATTATTTTAAGCAGCTTCCTTCTTTCGCGAATTGCATATTGAAAGCAGCGTTATCTAGCACTTTTCTCTTTTCTTCTCTTTTTTTCTTTAACATTTATTATCTGAATGTTTGTTGGTACGGGCGTTTAGTTTTTTGCCTAGAGTTATATTTCTTCAAACTCGACGTGAATCTAAAAATCGAAAATTTGTTAATCCGATAAATTCTTCAGTACCCTTAGTTTTGTGGGAGATTATAATATTACGAGTGGTTTCTTGATAAATATGAAAACACGCCTTGATTCCAAAAGCATGAACTTTCCAGACCGCTGTTAAAGGGTGATACGGTCAAAATTTGGTCAAGGGAAAACTCGTGTAAATCGGTGAAATCGTTTATATAAAAAATCAAATTATATTTCTTTTTCAAGTTTAATTAGTATAAAATTCAGGAAAAATATTCAGTTAGGCTTTCGCTTTTCAAATCCGAATCGCCGGGCTTTACGCTTAACCCCTGCCATCAGATTTTGTACAGCCACCTTGTCCACCTTCTTCGCCGCAGAAAGCCAGTTTGCCTTGAACTGCTGCTCGTCCTTAGCATTTTTTTTTGGTCTTCGTTATGTTCCGCTTGACAATAGCCCAGTATTTCTCAATTGGGCGGAGCTCTGCCGTGTTGGGAGGGTTCTTGTCCTTGGGAACCACCGTGTACCATTCGGTACATTTTTAAAATTAAGTTTGAAACTGCCTGTTCTGATGGTTTTTTTTTTGCAAACATAAGAATGATCTAATTATTTCATAGAATAAGTTAAAAGCATTTCAAACTTAATAAACTGCGATTTTTCATCAAAGCTTAAATTAAAATTAAAAAGTTTTGAAATTAAAATTTAACTACAAACAATAACAATGCCATCCTTCCCGCAAAAGCGAGACAAAGTCCCCTTTATTTACGAAAATGTCTCACCGTCCCGCTTTTTATTCAAAATGTCTACCTTTTTTTAAATATTAAAAAGGTTTTCCAGAATTTGATTTTAAAAATATTATTTCCATACAACACAGCATTTCGTTAGATTTTTATAGAAACTGATTCATCTTTAGATACATATCAGGAAAACCCACTAGATTTAATTTGGAATGAATTTTTTATTCTAAGAAAATGAGATGAGACATCGATACATATCATGAGATTCAACTTGAATATATTTTTCATAGATTTGTGAGGAGCTCCAGGAGCTCCAGGAGCTCCATCCATTTCATTTGGCTTATGTTGTTTTACAATATTAGAAACTGTTAGAAATAAGCAAAACAGTTTTCAAAAACATACTCATTATTAAAAATAACATTTTTAAAACATGATTTAAACTCATTAGAAACCAACCTAGATTTAAGAAGGGTTTGTCCAAATTTTTGTGAAATTTGTAGGTTTTCAGTAAATTAAAAAAATATTGCAAAAACAATCTGATTCCGGGTAATGTTAGGAGTAGACTAACTACTAAATAACGGCCCACTGATTCTATTCCGCGCTCAAATGATTTATTTGTTTGGTTTAGAAATTCCTGAAATTTTGAGACATTCTGAGTTTAATTGTCTAATAGGAGATTAAAGTCTAAAAGAATCTTAAAGGGAGCTGAAGTTTCGATAAAAGTGTTCCACACGTTTGAGCTCCGCAAACAACAAAACATATCAATTCAGTTAACTTATACTCTCTTATATCTTCGAACATAGAATTCTTATTTAAATGGAGATCAAATTTTCAGTTGTTCGACCTAATTTAAAGCTACGCGATGGATGTAAAACGATGTAAAATAAGAACCATTTTAATTTAGATCTAATTAAATTCGGTGTTTAAATGTTTCTAGCTAGTATAATATTATAATTTTTTTGGTGTGCAGAATGCTTCCACTATAGAAAAGATGGTTTTGTAAGCTGTAACCCGGACAAGACTCGTACTTATCTTGAATGACTTTCTTCAAGATAAAAAAAAAGTTCCTGAATCAAAACTTGAAGTCTTGAAAGTAAATAGAATCAAATGTAAACACAAGTTTTACAAAATTAATCTTTAAAATTGACAAACAACTCTTATTGAGCGCTTTAACCCAATTCCGAGAGACAATGTACCCTAATCTTAAAAACAAAGGCCGCTTAATTCGACCTTTTCCAACCAAGTCTAGCATGGCAGTAATCAATTCTAGCCGTTTAATGTGCCGGGTGATGTTTTTTTCGCGCGCAAAATGTGTTGCGACAAATCAAGCGTTTAATCGATTGTGGGAGCCGAGAAAAACAGAAAACCCATTCAGCTGCCAAAAAGAGGTATCCCCGAAAGATCCGATCGATTCGGGTAAATACCATAAACAATCATAATAAAACAATAATCCGCTACAGAGAGTCCGAGACTGAGTTTGAGACAAGTCGCCTCCAGCTGTTGATCTGATGAGCTTCCATGACCCATGACAGGTCACGGAAGGTTCCGTTCACACATTAGCCATTAGCCATTAGCCATTGACTAAGTTGTTGGGGTGTCAGAGAACAAACAATAATGAAGCAACTCTTCTCTACCCTTCCTTACCGATCCGATACGAGCAAAGATTAAAATTCATCTCCATAAATTGTGCCCGTAATAACACCTTAAATAAATATTAGACCGAGGCACGAGATCGACCGGCTAAATCTGGCTAGATGCTACTTGTGCCAAACATGGCCTCAACTCATCTTCCTCCATTCATTGTCTAACTACGGAAGCCGGAAAATTCGAATTCGAAACATCATCTTCCATCATCAGTTGATTTGCGATGCGACAACGACGAAAACGACGAAGATTCGTTGATTGACGTGGTCCGGATCAGATATTTTGTCGTCGTTCTGTAGACTGTGGGAGTTCCGCATTGAGCAGGGTTTCTGTCCTTGAATCGAAGGGTTAGACTACGGAGGCATCTTAGGAGCAGATTTCATCAGTTAAACCCATTACATGCATATGTGGCTCATTCATATCGTTTTGTGGCATGTCGGGTTTGGGGACGATTGCATGTTCTCAAGTAATTCAATTTCTATTTCCAAATTAATCATACGACAACCGGCATTCTGTCGGATTGCGGTTCGAGTAGTACGTTGTCATGCGGATTTTTGTGGGAAATCGCATAACGGTTCATTGGCGTTTGATTTTGTCTGTAGGACGATATTAGGTGGTGAGCTCATCATGAGCTTAGAGTCTAATCTGTTTGGTGCAATATTCTTAAATTTGTAAATTGTATAGATGAACATCTGTCTTCGAAATTTGATTTTCACGTCTTGAAAACAAATGTTTGGGCATATGAAATGTTTATATTAACTTTAACAGAAAGTTTGAAGAAAAAATATCATCAGATTAAACAGTTATGGATGATAACAGCTAAAAATACCATTCGCATAAGGGAGGGGAGATCCCGTACATATTCAACTCAAATATGATACAGCTCGAAAAAATTTCAAGTGACTATCATAAAGATTGCTTCACAAACATGATTAAACACAAGAAGTTGGTAGAAACACGATAGAATTCGTGGAAACTTCAATAGCAAATTAATTTGCAACTAAGTTTTTTGTAAAAATTGTAAAAAAATAAATAGGGGAAGAGGGGGCATAATGCCCACGTTAAGAAGAAAACCTTGTTTTAGGGTACATTTGAAAAGATTAACTTTAATTTTCGATTGTGTTTGAAAGTTTGGTTTATTTTTTGTCTAAATCTGAATAACTTAGAATAACTGGAAGGTCAAAAAAGGCCACAAATTTAATGAAGTTTGAAGAGTAGCTTAAAAATTGGATTTCAGATTCAGTAGGGGCATAATGCGCATATGTGTGTACCCAATCGCACCGTTTAACGTTTAATAAGTGTTTATTAATTCTAGTGCCTCCGAAAGTGTTTGCCAGGTAAAAACACTTCTATTTTACTTCACAGATGGAAACATGTATTGCTTCGCGCAGTGCTGCCAGATATACTGAAATTCTTGTGAATTGTTTATTAAATCTATATTAAATTTAGGAATTTTAAATATAATCGTTAATATTCAAGTTATGTTTACCAACTCGACTTAAAAATATCTTTAAAATTGGTGTGATGAAACTGCATATAAATTCGAACAAATATGAAACATGCTTAAAGTTTAACGGACATGGCGCGTTTTGCCCTACCTAGACATGTTTATTAAAAATCGTACAAAATAACAGAAAAAAATATTTAAATGAGGAAATTTTTCGTTTTGTTATGAGTTTCAGACCAATGAGACCAATCTTCATCATTGTAACAGATATCAGGTAATTTTTTTGTCGACAGATGCCTTACGAAAGTCAAGGCGCAGAGAATATGGCTTGAAAAGTAATTTTGGATTTTTGCAGGGACTCATCGCATATTTGATGCTAATTTTTTGTACAAAAGGTTTCTACTGTTAATTAGAAGGGAATAGCGTACCGAATTCTTCAAATAAGTGTATTTCTAGCTAGATATCGCAATGGGGCGTTTTGCCCACACTGGGCATTATACCCCCAGTTCCCCTACACGTTTCGGTACAACTTAACACGTTCGTCACCACTCTCATTTTGGTAGTTTGACTAGCCGGGCCCAAAGAAATTCTCGGAGCGTAAAAGAGAAGAGGGAGACCTTTTTGGAACGTGTGGCTTAACTGAGCGGCTTACTTGAATGGGAGAGCGCCACACGTTTTTTTATGTGACGGGGCCTCCCGTCACACGAATATGGGTCCCATGGCGACGAACGTGTTAACATTCGTTAATATTGGTTCTCGGGGCTTTAGGTACCAAGTATGGTTAATATATTCTTCCATTCAAGGGAAGGAGGGCTCTCATACGAAATCCGTAATCAATAATACGAGACAATTTGAGCATCCTTGAACTGATTTTGCTAAAAATTGCCACACCATTGCCACCATTATATCAAACGTGATAATCTTATAAATAACAATGGAGGCGTTTTCTTTGTAACACCCTCACGTATCCGAGGGATTGTCGGGTCGAAGATGGTTTGAATAATAGTTGAAAATAAACTTAAAATGGGACACAAATCGAATAGTTTTAATACATTTTTCAATAAAATTGATTCACGAGTCGGAAGAATTATAGGACGTGTAGAAGAAGTTAAAAACGATTTATTTTTTTAAAGGTAAAACGAAGTTACCGGATCAGCCAGTATTCTATTATTTCCGATGGCTGGAAGAAGTTATTGGTGTTGCGAGAAACTCGACAGTTGACGATGCTATTCAACATTTACAAACTGCGAAATGAAAGGAGGTGTTGAAACCCAAGATTGACAATTTGGATATAAGGATATATTGACAGTTCTACACGAACACCACCTTAGCAGGAGGCCTCAACCCTAACCTCAAACCATAGGAAAACAGAAGCGATTTTGAGAAGGGCGCACGATAAACGCGATTTTCTGGTACTAATATCGACAAATTCGCCCTGTGGAAAAGCGACACACAGATGTTCGTGTTTTGATTTTCTGGTTGTTCAGAGGTTCAATGTGCAATGATATTTTGAAAATGAAAATATTTTTTTAATTGCATTGTTATTGAAAAACCTTGAGCTAAGAATTGACAACTTTCCCGTAGATTTCTATTTGAATATGAAATTAAATGAATCATTTATCTGAACGAAATAACAACTGTCTGTATCGCAGACTTAAACGATGTAGCGAATAGGTAATGTGGATATGTTTTAAATAACACTAGTTTACAAAATTTTAAAAAAATCGTGAACTGGATTAACTGACCAAAATTTTAAATGTGAAATCGGGCGCTGAATCCGAAAATGAAATTCAAAAAAATCTCAGTAGAACCAATTTTAAGTTAAGCTCCAAATATGAAATTTCGAAAAAATTAAAAAAGTTCTTGTGCTTAGATGAAAATATCTCGGACGGCATAACAGTAATTTGAAATCCCTCTTTTGCATATTGAAGGTGAATAAGTTTCTGTCGATCATCTGAACACTGTTTTTACGTTTGACCAACTGTTTTGTTGATATTAGTGACTTTATGAGAAAAAAAATTATAAAAAACGCATTTTTTTAGAGAAAATTTTGTTTCAACGAAAGTTTTAGACTCAATGGCAGCATTTGAAAAATCTGATTTTCTTTCGCGCTTAAATGTTAATTTAAAACAAAGATTTCAAGTGGTTATTTATCAAAATCGGTTGAAAATTGAAGAAGTTATGGCTACTTTACCATAACTGAAATTTTTGGAGTTTTCAATAATTTAACGAACCGCAGTACACTTATCATCACGGAGAAAAAAATATAGTTTTATCAGTTATTTTACGAGTCTACATGAACATAAATATGGTTGTTTGGTTCTGACCCGAAAAAACGATCAAAACAACAATCAGATGATACTTTGCCACGAAAGGATAAATGGTTGATTTAGCGATCGCATCGATGCTAAGAATCCAACAGGAATTTTCATTCAATCATTCGTATGGCTATTTCTACTGTACATGCTGCTCCCCGTGAACGAGGGAAATCGTTGATTCAAAATAATAATAAAATTAGTTTGAATAGATAAAATGCAAATGTTAATGGTTTTTTTTTAAATGATACAATTTTATTTTTCATTTAAATCAATGAAACAAAATGCTGTTATTGTTTTTTTCGGTGGAAGCTGAACTGCCGGCGCCCTGGAATGAAATAAAAGCTGTTATGAAAATATGATAGTGATAAAAAAAGAATACTATGTAACTTACACTGAACCCAAATTCACTCTTAAAAAACACATGATTTTTCACTTAAAAACAAGGATCCAGTGATTTTCTTCCATTCAAGTGCGACATGCACATTTTACTTGGCAGTCACTTAAATTTCAAGTGAATTCATCCACATTCACTTCAGTCGTCACTTGAATTTGAAGTGAGAAAAAATATTCACTTCCCCATCACTTGAATTTCAAGTGAATGTCAGGTTGTAATTGTGTTTATTTTCAGAGTTCAAATGGCAAATTCCAAAGAGCAGCGTTTAAAGCTTATGCTGAATTTGGATTTTCCCAATTCTTTAATAGGCGATTTTGGCGGTAGTTTGTGTTAAACGTGATGTAAGAAAAAGTTATTTAAGGGTGTTATCATGTTTCAGCTTGTGGGTTGAACGGGACAGATTTTCTGGTATGCAGCAGGGAAGATTTAGAAGTCGCACTATCCGCAGTAACCGATCTGCTTTGGGATTACGATGGAATTTTCCTTTCGCCATAAATTTATGGCGAAAGCGTAATGTAAGCATTGTAAATCGTAGTGCTGTTCTATAAATGTTCTTTTATTTAAAAACGTGAGAGATAATTAACTAGAAACTTACTTAGAAACTCAGATATATCAGCAGCAACATGTGAAAAGGGTATAAAAGACAAAGTAAACAAAACCGGTTTTCAGTGGATTCAAATAGCCCAATATAAGCTCTACTTAACACAAAAACCGTTTTTAGTTTTTCAGTTTTCGTAAGATTTATAATGCAGTTTGAGTAAAGGATCTAAGAAATTTAGAGCCATAAAATGACATTATCCTCACACAGATTGTTTTATACACCCCTTCCACAACAAAGCAAACGGTCCAGATGCAAAACATTAAAAGGGGAAGAATGCGGAAAGCTATTCACTCACTCCTATAGCGAGAACCATAAGCCTTTGTCAAAAAATAGGGGAAATTTTATCTCCATCTCACTCACACATATGAGACATACAGTACAAAGCGAAGGGTGTATAAAACATTTAGACGAATTTCATACTCCAGCTAGGGTCTATAAACAATTGCGAGCTATTTTTAAAATGATAAAACCATCGTATCGATAAAAACATATTTAGAATTATCCTACGCACAGTTTTGACTATAAAGACTAGGGAGATCCCTCGTGAATTTTAATTAGCGATTTAAAAAAGATTGCAAAATTTTCAAAAGCGTTTTTCTCGAAACGTCATAAATGAACATAGACCCTTTTCACGTGTTGGTGCTGATATGTATTTCACTCGAACGTCATAGTGTAATTCACTTGACCGGTCATTTAAGTGAATTCACTTGACCCATCACTTAAAATTCAAATGAAATTACGTATGGCGAGAATTTACTACAGATGTCACTTATTTTTTAAGTGAAAATTATTTTGGGTGTACGTGATATGATCTTATTCATCGCTGTTTATTATTTCACCTTCCGGATAGGCCCTCGAGGGTCAAAATGCACCCACACATCTCTATCTGAAAACATTTTAAAAAAATTGAAAACAAAATCAACTGAAAAAAATAAATCATATTTACCTTTCCGCTTCGTGTTGGTTGATTTCTTCCACGAGATATAACTACTGGCTTTTTTTCCTCTAAGTCGGACAATTTACTTTACAAACTCAAGCATAGTCAAACATCAGTGATATAAAAAAAATAACTATCAGATATTATAATGTAGACTAGGAAAATATAGCCAAATCTACTAGCTGTTGAATTATTTAAGCGATATGCGGTTGAGAAATCCTCTACAGCCAAATCAACTTTACATAAACGCAAGTTTGTTTGTAGTTATCGATGTTGATTAAGCAATATTATGGGTTCAACCAAAAATATGTGATATAGATGAGCCAACCATACGAATTTTGATAACAACCTATAGAGTTTTTTATCCGTGATAGTATAAGAAGAATGAAACATGATAAATCTCACTCGCTCCAAGTCAAAATTATTTATTAGCTTATCAGAAGGTCACATGCCAAGTTTCTGGAAGATCTGACCATAGGGAGGGATTGCTTAAGTCTCAAACGTGAATAAAATTTTGAGGTATTTTGCCCGGAAGGAACGAAAAATACTGGTGTTTCATCAATAACTTTTTTCATCACTAGCTGATTGTTTTTTATGGTTGATTTTCTTAAAGCCTAAGTTGAAACAAATATTTCACCCGAAGACTGTAAGTCGATTGGATTTGAAACAGAAAAGTTATTGTGGTTCAAAGGCCGCAAATTTTGTCCGTCACTCAATGAGTAGGGGAGAGTGGGGTATCGTGGGCCATGGGGAAACGTGGGCCACTTTTAATATCTCAGATGTGTGTTGAGATAAAAATCTCAAACCAACTGTCATCGTCGTCGCTTTGCATGAGCATATATTTCTATATGTTGTTCACTGAAATACGCATCATATGCTTCTTTTATTTATCAAGCTAAAAAAGTTAGAAAAATTTACTTACATAATTAAGAAAACACCCGCTAATTTCATCGATGGGGAACCTAAAGTGCATAACAAAAATATGCTCATACGCTTATGATCTTAGTTTTGTCATGATCTTTCACGTGGAAAAGGAATTTTCGATGAAACATCAATAAGTCACACAAACGCAACCAATTTGCAAATCATAGCTTGTGGGGAATCGTGGACCGCACATCTTGAACCACCTATATTTTTATGTTTTTATACACATTCAGAACTTAAAATACATTTTTCCTATCTGTAAAGTTGTCTTAGGCCAAATGAAGAGTTATGAAGAATATTTTATCCATCCTATATGAGAAATTTTGCCAAAACGTTCGCGAGCAAGGTTTTAGAATCTATGCGATCATACACAGCTCTCTGTTTTTATTTTATCATCTGAAATTGCTTTAAAATAACAAAATTAATTAGGAAATCACAGTTTTGGGTCAACTCATAAACTTTGCATGTTATTTGGTCAATTTGGATTTGGTGGCCCACGATTCCCCACAATTTTTCAAAATCCAAAAATGTTGCTTTTTTTTTAAACAGTCAGAATTTGGAGAAAATATCTTTTTAAAAAAATTAAAAAAAATACCTTATGATACCTTGAAAATGTAGAAAACCATGCCATTTTTTGTTTTCATTTTATCTTTTATAATAAAGAAATTATGAAACAAAAAAAAAAGTGGCCCACGATTCCCCACTCTCCCATACTTTTTACGCATTGCGTTTTATACGACAATTTTCGACCAAAATACAATCTTTGAACCGCAATAACTTTTCTGTTTCAAATCCAATCGAGTTATAGTCTTCGGGTGAAATATTTGTCTCAACTTAGGCTTTAAGAAAATCAACCATAAAAAAACAATCAGCTAGTGATGAAAAAAGTTATTGATGAAAAACCAGTATTTTTCGTTCCTTCCGGGCAAAATACCTCAAAATTTTATTCACGTTTGAGACTTAAGGGGGGGGGGGTAGGGTCTAACGGGTATAAAAAAAACACCATTTTCACGATTTTTTTCTGGAGCTATCGTTCTAACAAATGTATTCAAATTTTTTGCATTATACAAAGCATTGTTAAAAGAACATTAAGTAATTTTTTCGTAGAAAAATATTGAAAAATGAGCCGGTGACGGAGCACTTTCGAGGATGCCTTTTAGAAAACAGGATTTGCGGTGGACACTGTATCTCAGCACAGAATCATCTGAAGTCAAAAAATCAGAGCAAAATATTTTTAATAGATGTTTTTCTGGACCCCAACGTTTTTATTTAACTTAAAAATATTTTTATGAAATTTTTGTGGCTGTTTGAAGTAAAAACTACGATTTTTCACTTAAAAATCCGCCATTTTTCACCTGTAAAATCTCCCCAAAGTAAAAAAATCAAAAAAGGAAAACGTTGGGGTCTGGTATTTTATATATAGAAAATATGTTCCAAATTTGAAAAGAATCGGATAAGTAGTTTTCAAATGACGATGTCCACGGACTTTAAAAATGTGCTTTCGAGAAAAACGCGTTTGAAGTTTCTGCTCTTGCTTTCTTGCAGTATTAGATAGGAGGAGATAAAGGCCTATAACTTCTACAGTTTTGCTCCAATTGACTTGAAAATTTGACACAACATTCAATGTTTTATTTCAATGTTTTACAATAAGAAAATAAAAAAAATAAAAAAATCGATTTTTTGAAAATGTTAGACCCTACCCCCCCCCCCCCTTAAGCAACCCCTCCCTATGGTCAGATCTTCCAGAAACTTGGCATGTGACCTTCTGGTAAGCTAATAAATAATTTTGACTTGGAGCGAGTGAGATTTATCATGTTTCATTCTTCCTATACAATGATAAGTGTACTGCGGTTCGTTAAATTATTAAAAATTCCAAAAATTTCAGTTATGGTAAAGTAGCGATAACTTCTTCAATATACATCCGATTTTGATAAATAACCACTTGAAATCTTTGTTTTAAATTGACATTCAAGCGCAAAAGAAATTCAGTTTTTTTAAATGCTACCATCGAGTCTAAAACTTTCGTAGAAACAAAATTTTCTGTAGAAAAATGCGTTTTTTATAATTTTTTTTTTCTCATAAAGTCATCAATATCAACAATACTGTTGGTCAAACGCAAAAACAGTGTTCAGATGATCGACAGAAACTTATTCACCTTCGATATGCAAAAGAGAGATTTCAAATTACTGTAATGCCGTCCGAGATATTTTAATTTAAGTACAAGAACTTTTTTAATTTTTTCGAAATTTCATATTTGGAGCATAATTCTAAAACGGTTCTACTGAGATTTTTTTGAATTTCATTTTCGGATTCTGCGCCCGATTTCACATTGGAAATGACCTTCAGTTTACTGAGTTCAAAAATGCTGTAAACTAGTGTAATCAGAGCATGTAGGCGATTATTTTCAAAGCCAACATAGACGGGGCTTTCATTATTTTACTTTTTTTTTAACGGTGAATTAATTTGCATTCATTTAGAAGTTAGAAACAGCAATTTTTTAATCGACCAAGCTGTACCTACATGAAAATATATTTCAGATGTGATAAATTCACCTTGAAAATTCATTAGCAAAAGATGGCTTCATCCATTTAGGGATGCCTCGTAATGAATTCAAACGTTTAGCTGCTGATAGTTGACAAATTTAATCAATTCAGAAACAATATAATAAGTTTAAAATGAACAAATATTGATTTTTGTAACACACCTAGTATAACTGGTGAGGCCGCAAGCAAATCAAAATTTGAGGTTATGGCTAAGGCCAATTTTTCGCCAATACTATCGTGAGATAGCAAATAAACGATTCCACGATTCCAAACCTGCGTTGTAAATGAGGTATTCAACTATCAATAAATTTGAAACAAAAGTAAGTTTTGTTATAACGAGTTCGAGTTGATGATTTGCTAAGATTCTTTTTCCTTTTTTGTTTCAAAACGGAAGGATCGCATTGGACTGAATTGATTTAGGGTTATTTTTGAATTTCTTAACGCTGTGGTCTAAAAACCTTCGTTTTGGTTCAAAGCTCATCCATAATGTTTTTCAGAAATTTTAAGTAACGTTTACATAAGTAAACTTGAACAATAATGAATGTAAGGAAAAAATTGAGTGTTTTGTTCTGAAAAATCAACATAATTTTTGCATTTTCTGTGGAACTGAGCCTGCTAATGATTTTTGTGCCAATCCTTTGAAGAAAATTTGCCGCTGAACAACTTTGTCCTAGACCGTAACTTCGTATTTGTTTAGACAATATAGTTATTAGCTGTTGAATTTGGGTCTGTCTTTTGGCATTGAAAACAACCAATTCAACTTGCTAACTGATTGGCCTAATGAACAAATTTGCTGAAAAATATTCACAAAAGGTTTTTGGAAGTCTAAAATACAATTCAAAATCTGCAAATGAGTTTTGAAAAAAAAATCATGTTTTTTATCTTGAGTTTTGCTGAGTAATTCTTGGCCAAAATTTCCCGGATATTTCCAGGATTTTTTAAAATAAAACTGGCCGAATTTCGCCGGATTTGGCCGACCCGGATACGTTCTTAAAAAATGTTGCAACCTTATAATATTACGTGCATATGATTTTGTTTATCAAATCAGTATTTAGCTTCTCTATTTTTACTGTAAGATTATAATAAGGCGTAGATGTAATGTTTCAATGATGAAAAAATATGAATTTTACATGAATAACCAAGAGGCATTTAACCTGCCCGATAAAGACATTCCAAACCCGTCTCTTATTCAAATATCTTTTCATTTATAACTTTGAAAAAGCTTCAATTTGATGAATTTCTGATTTTCAGTTGAACTTTAGAAAAAAAAAACATTAACATTTTGTTTACAGATTCTGTACGCATGATTCTTAAAGTTCAATGTATTACAGCAAAATTTTGCAAAACTTTGATTTAATTTTTAAATTTCATTAAAACCTTTTCATGCTGTGTGTTCAAAGCGTATTACCCTCAATCTAGACTGATTAGATTGGTTGATTTATCAGCCACTTGTACATTTAGGAATACTTTCCCTACGGAGTGATTTATTACAACACACTACAAATCTCTATCATTTTTTAAACAGATAAGTGCAAGTAAAAACAATTAGGTATGACAAATTTTAAAGAAATTTTGACCACATTAGAAACTCCAACATACACATCAAAGCGATATGTATGGATCGACAAACCTCTCGCGCTCTAGAAGGAAGGGAGCTTACCTTCAAACCAAATTTAGGATAGCTTTAACATTTTTTAAAGTGATTTTCTTAACTTTGTTACAACACCTACCATTTTTGACATTACATGATGAGGTTATCCAAATTCAATAGATCAAATGAATTTACGATATAACAAATTCTACCGGGTCAGCTAGTTTTGAATATTTTTTAGACGCCTAATTTAAATACGTATGCAATTGGTTTTTAGTTCACAGTTTCGCAAATAATAAAACATTGTAAATACTTCTGGCAACGCGGAAAAGTATGTTAAAATTGTTTAAATTATAGATTTTTATTATATAATAAATAGATGAGAGTGGGGTATCATACGATATTAATTTTGAAGATTCAAACGACTCATTTTGATTTAAATTTTATTTGAACCAGAGCAAGACCGGGTAAAAATCAGCTAGTATATGATAAATAGAAAAAAATAAATGGAAAGGTTTTCTACATTTTAAAGGTATCATTAGCGATTGCTATAGTCACACTCTTCACTTATCATATTCCCTAACCAGGAAAGTACTCAATTCTCAATGAGTACTTTGAACCCAGAATATATGGCAACACTGTTGTGTTACCACAAACCCAATTCGAGTATTCTCGCCTAACCATGTGATGATGTAAACATTTGTACCGCATTTATCATCACCACCTGTCATCAGCAATCATTGATCTACTGTTCACTTCCATCTGTACCGTTGAGCCGTCAACACGTACGCCGGAGCATCGTATCGTTGCTGCGTACCTGCAGGAACATTTTACATTATTTATTTTTTCCTTACCTGTATTTCAATCAGCGCTTTTCAGTGCTAAAATTATTTTCATTTTCTTTTATTCATATTTTCTCTTTTCTTTCCAGCATGGGGAAGTCTTCGGCCGGCTCAAAGGCCGGAAGAAAACGGATTGCTGAACCTAATCCAGGGCCATCTGCCAAAAAAGTTGAAATTTCCAATTCATTCGATGTCCTTCATAACATCGGTGATGAGGAAATATTCATATTTAATTCTGATAAGAGTACTAAGAAACCTTTTTCTTCTTATACTCTTAAAAACGAAAAGATTCCACCAATAACGGTCACGATTCCTGACTTCAATGCCTTTCGAAAAGAAATCGTCACTTCCGTCAAGGATGTGAAGATTTCTTTTCAGATCGGTCGAAGGGGAACTGCTCGTATATTGGCGGAATCTTTTAATGATTTTCAAAAGGTTTTAAATTATTTGAATAATAAAAAACACCAATTTTTTACGTACGACACTAGAAGTGATCGTCCATTTAAAGTTGTACTTCGTGGTCTCACTGGCGATCAGACACCGGATGAGATCACAGCTGAATTAAATTCTTTGTTAGGTTTTTCTCCAATTCAAGTAATTCAAATGAGGAAAAGAACCAACACGAATAATACCAGTAGTGTTGGTTTTGCTCCTGAACTTTATTTGATCCATTTTAAAAAGGATCAGGTTAATAATTTGCAAATTCTTGAAAAGGCTCGTCTTATGTTTCATTGTCGAGTCAAATTCGAACCTTTTCGTAAATCTTCTACCAATTTTCTTCAAAATATTACGCAATGTCGTCGTTGTCAAGCTTTTTGTCATGGCACTAAAAATTGTAGAATGAATGCCAGATGCATGTTTTGCGGCTCATTCGATCATGAAAAATCTAAATGCCTTTTTGGTGGTGATAAGCCAAAAACAGAATTTTTTAAGTGTGCGAATTGCGCAGGTAATCATTCCTCGAATTCTCTAGACTGTCCCGTTAGGGCAAAAATTATTGCTTCTAGGAAAAATCCCAAAATTTCCAGAAAAGTTTCTTCTCCTCCTTCCTCTTTTTCGTCTTCACACGTCGGGCCGGCAAACAACCTGCCTGTTCGCATTCAGCCTCGGTATACATTGGAATTACGGCTGGGTAATACCCGAAGTGATTTTAATGTTACCTGTGCTGAATCTGCGCCACAGACTCGTTGTTTATCGTTCTCAGAGGTGGTTGAAAATGGGTTGCCCTCTTCAGGTTTAACTAATAAAAATGGGAAAAAACCAAGTCTCAACGTTCATGCGAAGGCTTGGGAAAATCCCCGAAATTCAAATACTTTCTCTTCTCCTTCCTTTTCTGATCCTAACAATTTTGTTGATTTGGGTGAGATTACTGAGGGAAAATTAAAATTTTTGCATCAAAATTTAATGGAAATGATGCAACTTATGTTGAAAGCAAATTCAATGTTTGAAGCTTTCCAAACTTCTTTTAATTATGCTAACAAAATTATTATGACTTTACGATTCCCTCATGGATCCAAATAGATGTTTAAATATTATGAATTGGAACGCTAGATCTTTGCTGGCTAACCAAGATGAATTCTTTTTATTTTTGAAAACTCAAAACATACATATTGCTGCCATCACTGAAACTTTTTTAAAGCCAGACAATAACTTGAAAAGCAATGCTTTCTTTAAAATTTTACGAAATGATCGATTTGATCGACATGGTGGGGGTGTAGCTATTGTCATCAATAGTCGTCTCAAATTTAGACTTCTTCCTTCTTTCAATACAAAAGTCTTAGAAACAATTGGAATTGAATTAGAAACTTCTATGGGGAAAATTACAATTGTTGCCGCATATTTGCCTTTCCAATGCAGCGGTGAACAGAAAAATTTTTTGAAGGGAGATTTACAAAAACTCACCAGAAATAAATCTAAATTTTTTATTATTGGTGACTTTAATGCAAAACACCGATCTTGGAATAATATTTCATCAAATTCAAATGGGAATATTTTATTTAACGACTGCTCTGCAGGTTATTATACTGTTGAATATCCTAATGGGCATACTTGTTTTTCTTCAATTAGAAATCCCTCCACAATTGATTTGGTTCTAACGGATTTAGGCGAGCATTGTAGTCAATTAGTTACTCATGCGGACCTCGATTCAGACCACCTTCCAGTAACATTTTCTTTATCCCAAAGTCCCATTGAAAACCCTTTAAAATCAGCTTTTAACTTTCAAAAGGCTAACTGGGAGCGATATATGAATTTTATTGAACGTAATTTAGATGTAAACGTTCCACTGAATTCAATAGAAGATATTGATTTGGCTGTAGAAAATTTGACAACTTCAATAGTCAATGCTAAAGCCGCTTCAATACCCAAAGTTAAACATAAATTTAATCAACCTTTAATTGATGATGATCTTCAGTTTTTGATACGACTGAAAAACATTCGTCGACGCCAATATCAACGTACTAGGGATCCTTATTTGAAATTAATTTATTACGACCTTCAAAAAGAGATCAAACGTCGTTTAAATTTCATTCGTAATGAAAATTTTGCTAAAGCAGTAGAGGACATAAAACCCTACTCAAAGCCATTTTGGAAATTAACTAAAATTCTGAAAAAGCCCCAGAAGCCAATTCCTACTTTGAAAGATGGGGATAAACTTCTTTTAACTAATGCAGAAAAAGCTCGAAAATTAGCCCAACAATTTGAGTCTGCTCATGATTTTAATTTAAACGTTGTAAGTCCAATTGATGCTCAAATTTCCCTTGAATTTGATGATATTCTTTCTAAACAAAATGTATTTGAAAGTTCTTGTGAGACAAATATTGATGAACTTAAATTGATTTTCAAAAAATTTAAAAATATGAAAGCTCCAGGGGAAGATGGGATTTTCTATATTCTTATTAAAAAGTTGCCTGAAAGCACTTTAAATTTTTTAGTTAAAATCTTCAATAAATGTTTTCATTTGGCTTATTTTCCCAATAAATGGAAAAATGCCAAAGTAACTCCAATTTTGAAACCTGGGAAAAGTGCTTCAGAGCCTTCAAGTTATCGACCAATTAGTTTGCTTCCTTCTTTAAGTAAACTATTTGAGAGAGTTATTTTGAATAGAATGATGATTCACATTAATCAGAATTCTATTTTCCCTGATGAACAATTTGGTTTTCGTCATGGACATTCTACTACACATCAACTTTTGAGTGTAACTAATATGATTAACGCTAGTAAATCTGAGGGTTATTCAACTGGTGTTGCTCTTCTTGATATTGAAAAAGCTTTTGACAGTGTTTGGCACAAAGGTTTAGTAGCTAAATTAGCTCGATTTGATTTTCCTGTATATCTCACTAAAATAATTCAAAATTATTTGACTAGCCGAACCTTACAAGTAAGCTATCAAAATGCATGCTCTGAAAGGACACCCATTAGAGCTGGTGTCCCTCAGGGCAGTATACTTGGGCCAATTTTATACAATATTTTTACTTCTGATCTTCCTGATGTCCCAGAAGGAAAAGGTAGAAGATTATTTGCTGACGATACTTTGCTTTCAGCCAAAGGTCGAAATTTACGGGTGGTACGCAGTAGATTGCAACAAAATTTAAATTCCTTTTTGAATTACTTGAAAATGTGGAAAATTTCTCCTAACGCTTCCAAAACTCAACTTATTTTATTTCCCCATAAGCCAAGAGCAAATTTTTTAAAACCTAATAAAAATCATTCCATAACTTTTAATGGGGTTTCATTAGAATGGTCTGATCACGTGAAGTACTTGGGACTCACACTTGATCGGAATCTTACTTTTAAAAATCACATTGAAGATATTCAATCTAAATGTAATAAATACACTAAATCTCTTTATTCTCTCATCAACAGGAAATCCCGGTTGTGTCTGCGAAATAAGATGCTCATCTACAAACAAGTTTTCCGACCAGCGATCATGTATGCAGTTCCGATTTGGTCTAGCTGCTGCGCGACGAGGAAGAAAGCCATCCAAAGGATTCAGAACAAGGTTCTGAAAATGATTTTGCGGCTTCCACCCTGGCACAGCACCGAAGATCTTCATCGGATTGCGGGCATTGAATCGATCGAAGAGATGGCCAACAAAATCATCTCCAACTTCAGAGGCAAATCGATGCAGTCTTCCATCGCAGAGATTCGTTCTCTTTATAACTAGTTTAATTTTAGGATAGTGGTTAGTTTTAAGTTTAAAATATTTTTTACACGACAGGATGTTCTCCTTTATAAAAATGCTTGATTGCGCTCAGCAAATTTAAGTCAAATAAATAAATGTTAGTGATTATTTAACTATAGGGCTCTGAAAGTTCATTATTGAACTGAACACCTAATTTAATGTATTAATGTAATATAAATGTAATGATGAATTGGTACGAATAAAGATATATTTAAAAAAAAAAAAATTGATCTACTGTTCTCGATTGCGAATTGAACATAGCAAGAGGAACCAAAACGAACAATGTTTTGGTTTGGCTCGTGGCAGCAGAAATCGGTTACTGCCGCACAGTGGGCCAGGAACCACACTTTTGCGGTCAAAATTGACTGCAGGCCAGAGGCTTCGTTGTAGCTCATCGGTGTCTTCGACAAAATTACTCGGCTATATTTGCGCTATCTATTTATGGATTTGAATTAGTTCTATTTTTCTCCGCAAGGTGGCGCCAAAATCTAACTTTTTACAGAAGCAAGATACAGACATGGTTTCTTCTACAAAATTGTTCATTATACCTTCCACATAAACTTTGTAGAACATTGTTAAGCTCTATGTTGTGTACTTACCTTGCAAAAATAATTATTAGAGAAAACCTTGCAAAAACATGTTTTTTTCACCTATTTTTTATTTTAAGCTATATAATACCTCAAATTTCCACAGTATTCGATTGAAATAGACTTAAATGAGATATTCCAGTGGAAAACTTATTTGGTTCGCAGATTTTTTCTGTCAAAATCGCAAAAAATGGGTTAAAATTATACATTTTTCAAATTGAAATTATTCGCTTGCGAGCAGTTTTGCGCACCTCATTTTTCGAGAAGTGACAGGTGTGATTATGATCTCAATGCATGTAAAAAATGTCGGCGGGTTCTCGTGGGTTCCTTGCCAAATGATTTAATAAAGTTGGTTAATTTTCAATACAAATTCACATATTTGAAGACCTTTTTCAAAGAAAACATCCGCATTTCTCGTAGAAAAGTCGAATTTTCATCGTTCAGTTTTTGGATGAATCTATTGCTTGTTGAGTCGATGCTTGAATTAATAATTTAGTACATTTTTCGCCCTTTCTGAAAAATTTGTAATAATCAAAATTTTTATAAAATTATTTAAAAAACCGTTTTAAAATATTAATAATAATAATTTTTTTAATAAAGTTGACCAAATGTGCTTAATCGCCTAATTCAGCATCACAATGGACTAAAGCAATAATAAAACGACAAAAATTCGACTTTTCTACGAGAAATGCGGATGTTTTCTTTGAAAAAGGTCTTCAAATATGTGAATTTGTATTGAAAATTAACCAACTTTATTAAATCATTTGGCAAGGAACCCACGAGAACCCGCCGACATTTTTTAAATGCATTGAGATCATAATCACACCTGTCACTTCTCGAAAAATGAGGTGCGCAAAACTGCTCGCAAGCGAATAATTTCAATTTGAAAAATGTATAACTTTAACCCATTTTTTGCGATTTTGACAGAAAAAATCTGCGAACCAAATAAGTTTTCCACTGGAATATCTCATTTGAGTCTATTTCAATCGAATACTGTGGAAATTTGTGGTATTATATAGCTTAAAACAAAAAATAGGTGAAAAAAACATGTTTTTGCAAGGTTTCCTTTAATAATTATTTTTGCAAGGTAAGTACACAACATAGAGCTTAACAATGTTCTACAAAGTTTATGTGGAAGGTATAATGAACAATTTTGTAGAAGAAACCATGTCTGTATCTTGCTTCTGTAAAAAGTTAGATTTTGGCGCCACCTTGCGGAGAAAAATAGAACTAATTCAAATCCATAAATAGATAGCGCAAATATAGCCGAGTAATTTTGTCGAAGACACCGATGAGCTACAACGAAGCCTCTGGCCTGCAGTCAATTTTGACCGCAAAAGTGTGGTTCCTGGCCCACTGTGTGCCGTTAGGAAATCGAATGAATCGAAAACAAACCGATAACCAATGAAAAAGCCATATAAAATGCCACCAAGCTCGAGATTCCAACAGACGTCACCACTCTGCTCAGCTTGGGACCAAAATTCACATTACCGTACAATGGTGTCGATGACATCCCAGTTCTTCATTTGCTTGATGGAATAGAAGATTTGGTTAGGAAACCGTAAGGTTCAACAGATATACTTCCTCATTGGATGCTATTTCAAAAAACATTAAACATGACATTGCTAGGTGGTTGTATGTATTTATGTATGTAGGTAATCCACCATTGAACATTACATTGCTAGGTGGTTGTAGGTACTTAAAAATTTCACCAATTTTTATCTATGCATTCTAAATTGTTGAATTTTTTTTCGAATTCACTACATCATCTTCACAAATTACATTGTCCAATGTAACATTTGAGTACATTTGAGCTCGGGAAAATAATTTACAAAAAAAAATCAAAAAAATGCCTTATGAGGCGTTAGAAATGTAGAAAACCATACCATTGACCAATTTCAATTTTTACTTTTGCATTATAAAAGTTTTGGCTCAAAGAAAAAAAAAGTGGCCCATGGTACCCCACTTCTCCCCTACTTATACCTCTTTGGCTTTGAGGGCCTCATCTTTAGGCTAGAAATGCTATAAGCCATGTCCTACCGCAACCTAATAAGATCAAGCCTTTCTGGCTTTTTTTTTCGCGAGTTAACATCGCGGACATTCTTCCCAAGCGTCTACTTCTTTTATTTAAGTCCTCAGCTTTCCTGCATGCAAGTAACAGATTACCCACCACAAAACAGGATTTGTTCAAATCTGTTAAATCTTTTTTACCTATTAACTTTGTGTTGTCGTAATAGAAAAATCTCTTCCTGGATATAGATTATAGGTGATGCGCTCAAAGTTTGGTGAAATCGTTTATTTAAAAAATCAAATTAAATTTCTTTTTCAAGTTTAATTAGTATAAAATTCAGGAAAAATATTCAGTTAGGCTTCCGCTTTTCCAAATCCGAATTGCCGAGTCTTACGCTTAACCCCTGCCATCAGATTTTGTACAGCCACCTTGTCCACCATCTTCGCCGCAGAAAGCCAGTTTGCCTTGAACTGCTGCTCGTCCTTAGCAGTTTTTTTGGTCTTCTTTAGGTTCCGCTTGACAATAGCCCAGTATTTCTCAATTGGGCGGAGCTCTGGCGTGTTGGGAGGGTTCTTGTCCTTGGGAACCATCTGCACGTTGTTGGCGGCGTACCACTCCATGGTCTTTTTATCGTAATGGCAAGATGTCAAATCCGGCCAAATCAGTACGGAACAACCGTGTTTCTTCAGTAAAGGCAGCAGACGTTCATTCAAACACTCTTTCATGTAAATGTCTTGGTTGACCATCCCTGAAGCTATGAAAATGTTGCTTTCAAAGCCACAGGTACAGATGGCTTGCCAAACCAAACCATATTTCTTCGCGAACTTTGACAGTTTCATGTGCTTGAAAATATCTGCTACCTTTCCCCTTCCTTTTGCCGTATAAAACTCCTGTCCCGGAAGCTGCTTGTAGTCTGCTTTGACGTAGGTTTCGTCGTCCATTACCACGCAGTCAAACTTCGTCAGCATCGTCATGTACAGCCTCCGGGTTCGCGCTTTGGCCGTCGTATTTTGTTTATCATCGCGATTTGGAGTCACTACCTTCTTGTAAGTCGATAGTCCGGCTCGTTTTTTGGCTCGATGCACGGTTGTAGACGATACACCCAGCTTATTTGCGGCATCTCGGAGAGAGAGGTTAGGGTTTCGCTTGAAACTACCGGCAACTCTCTTTGTCGTCTCAGCGGCTTCCGGTTTTCGATTTCCCCCCGATCCAGACTTCCTGGCTGTCGACAAACGTTCCCCAAATGCTTTAATTACATTTGTAACGGTTGATTTGGCAACTTTTAGCGATTTTGCCAGCTTTGCGTGCGAGTAGCTCGGATTTTCGCGATGCGCAAGCAAAATTTTAATACGCTGCTCTTCTTCCTTGGACGGCATTTTGACAACTGAAAAGTGAATTCCAAAATCAAAATAGGAGCAACATTCTACACACACACACACCTTCAAAATGAGGGTTGTTAAGGTTTTTTAAATGCAAAATTGAAAGAAATACGTCAAGTTGATATTGACTAAATTTTGACCGTATCACCCTTTAATTGTTAGTTAATATGACTGATGCTTGACTAGATCTCGAATTCCGTATGAACAAGCAGGAAAATTGTCTGACTTAGAGGAAAAAAGCAATAGTTATATCTCATGGAAGAAGTCGACCAGTCGAAGCGGAAAGGTAAATGTGATATATTTTTGCAGTTGATTTTCTTTTCAAAAACAATATTTCTCGCGTGAGCTTTCATTACGTCTTATGAAACAAAATGTAAACAAATAGTTTTTTTTTTTTTGCGGAAAAATACTAATAAACTGACATAAACTAGTCGAAACTTTTTTTTTTTTTTTTTTGTTTCGATTATAGTCGTTTTACCATCTTTATGGCATTCGCGACTTTATCAACGTTGCAGTTGGCGGAACGTTATTGAAAAACTTATCCGGTACAACTGTGTTCGATGTTTACTCTTGGGCTCGAACTCACGGACATCGGCTCAGGAGACAACAGACTTGCCAACTGAGCTATATCACAAGCCCACTAGTCGAAACTTCGTTCCATTAAGAATATTTGTAGCCTGGACAACATATTCTATATGCGATATACAAATTTTAAAGTTATTTTGATAACTTTTGCAGCAGTTTTCTCTGAATTCTTAAGATGTTTCATACGACGTAATGAAAGCTCACGCGAGATTTAATGTTTTCAGATACATGGAGAGAGGGTGTACTTTAACCCCTGAGGGCCAATCTGGAAGTTAGAGTAAAACAATAACTATTAACAAGTTCATATCCCGTAAGTTGCGTAGTATTTCTAATGTATTAAAATAGAACCATTTTCTCGTGTAAATTCAATTGTATGAGGATAAATTACTGAAAATAAAAAAAAAAGTTGCTATACATTTGGTTACGCAGGTCAAATTTTTTGAACGAACTGTAGAAAAATGTTAGGAAAAATAAAACTCAACACTCCAAGTAACTCAACAAAAGTTATTTGATGATTTTCGAATTGTAAATAATAGCAACTTTGAGTTTGGAGGACCGCCTTTTTTCAACCTTGGGCCTTTTTTGTTTCAAAAAGTACATCAGAAGTACATAAACTAGGAAAACTTCGAGAGTTTTCATGGATTTATGGGTGTAATATATCCAATCTAAAAATCAAATAGTAGGACATCCTTAATCAAACATCAATTGCTGTTCAAAACTGTTCTACCTATTGCAATAAAAGATTGTAGAAGATTCGTAGAAAAAAAATCAAAATAACTTTAATACCAAATCAACAATTTTCAAAAAAAAAAATTTTTTTTGGTATTGTAGATTTGGTACATTTTATCGACTCTTACCCACAAACGATGTTTTTAACGATTGCTTCGTATTATGTCAAGAGAAATGCCGCATCTTTATTTTCCACAATTCCACTAATTTAGATTTCCAGGCATTCATCTGCCGATGATAATTTGGTTCATTGGTCAGAAAGCAGCGTTCTTTGAAACGCTAATGCTGTTATTGGTATGTTTTTCTTTTTATACTTTTCGTTGTAGGCGCTTCGGTTTTCTGTTTCTCAAAATAAAAATATGGATATTGTTTCGCAAGTGATCCGAAAAACAACTTCTTGATAAAAAGCTTACAAAAGAATGAGCAAAGACACGTCGTAAAAATGTGCCACTGTTCTTTGACATCCGTGACATAATAACATCCCCGAACTGCTGCTTAGTTACAAATGCTGCTTAAATCCACTTCGGGTTCGGGTCATCAAAAACAGAGAACCGAAAGCAATTAAACAAATTGAAACCTAAATCACCATTCTGGGTAATTTATTCGGGGCAGATGCATTTTCATCAAAAGAAGAAGCAACAGCAGCAGCCCTGAAAAGGTGGGAGTCAATGGCAATATAAACAGAGCGTTTTGCTGATATCTGGTCGGTCCATAAATCCACATGGCTTCCTCCTGGAAAACAGTTCCTTAGACATACCCATATATAAATAATACACTTCAAAACCACCACCGCACTCCGCCGGTTGTTTGGGTCGTTTTGTCATTACCTAATGCCCCTCAACCTGTCAACTTTTGGGTACCTTTGGGCAAGATTGTAACGGCAAGCAAGACCGTATCAAAACAAAGTGAAACAACAACGTAAAATTAATCGAATCCATACCTCGAAATGAGCTGAATGCGCGTCACGCGTGTAACGACATGTGTTTTTTTTTTCGTTCCTGAAGCTTCGTCGTTGTTAGGGGGAAAGCGGGCTAAATGCGCCTATCATGTTGAAGATTCTAACAGTAAAATTTGAGATCTCATTTTTGACTGCATCGTTTGGATGTGTCTATCAGTATTCAAGCAATTTTGCAGGTTCCCTTATTTTGATAAAATGTTATTGAATTTGGTAAATTTCACCGATGGAATATTTAAAAAAATCTTAAAAAATGAAAAAATTATTGTAGGATCTCAAAAGGTTCGATGATTTTCTCCACTAATTTATGACACCACCCTTCACAGTAATACAAGCCACTTTATTTAATCCACACGTTACAACAGTAGAAAACCAACTAACTCTTGTCATCGTAGCAATATTGATTCTCTGTAGTTTGTCTCTCTCATTCAGTCTAAGGACTTATATTTGGATTCACCAAGCCTCCTCTCGCTCTTATCATATGCTCAACTCTACATCTTTCTCCTTCTCCGTAAATTGTATCGCTTGGCGTCCAATTCCATATACGAGCTTCCTGGTGCATCATCTGTGGGTTGCGCTTGCGGTCTTCTTGGATCTTCGGTGTCTGTTGATGAAGTACCGAGAGCCTCGAAATCTACTTCTGCTGTTGAATGACCTGTAGAAGAATCTCTAAAGTTTGAATTAGAGATTGTGAATATCGGTTTGGGAAAGTCGAAATACTCGGGCTGTCGATGTCCATTTCTGAATGACCTCCAGAGGAGATTGAGGTGGAAGGTGAAGGCCATTTTTCCAAGTGGAATACCGCTCGGCGGTATTTTGTTCCATCGTTGTTCTCAATTACAGCATCGTTGCCATCTGTTGATAAAACTTTGAATTTTTCAAGCTTATACGTCGGTTCCCACTTTCCGGATTCGAAGTTTTTCACCATCACAAGATCTCCTACTGAGATCGTTGAGGTTTGAGCGTATCAGCGTATTGCTTGCCTTGAAACTTTTTTATAGTATCGGTTTCTCTGGTATTCTCATCTCTGTACCACATAGGATCAGTTCGTAGCGATGGCAGTAAGACTTTTACTGGACGACCGGTAAGAAGTTCCATTGGAGGTTTTTCGGTTACAGCATGGGGTGTTGTATTATACATAAAAACATACTCTTCCAAAGCTTTCCTCCAATCAGTCTTTAATACTTTTGCGATGCGTAGGGCTTTCAGTATTCCACGATTTTGGCGTTCAACAAGACCATTCATCTGGGGCCAATAGGGAATGGTTCTGACTAGCCTGATATTTCTGTTGGTGCAAAATCGTCCGAATTCTTCGCTCGAGAAAGGAGGGCCATTATCGGATCGAATTTTATCAAGAAAGGTATGATCGTTGAAAGTCTTTGTTAAGGCCTCAATTGTTTTGGATGCTGTGATACTTTTCATTTCAACAACTTGTAAAAATCGGCTATAATAGTCAACAACAACCAGAAACGTTGCGCACTCTTTAGCTGTAAAGAAGTCAATGGCTATTTCTTGCCATGCTCTTTCTGGCATCTCCTTTCTCATCATCATTTCGGGTGGGTGCTCATTACTAACCGCTGCACATCCAATACACTCTTCGACTGCACTGGCGACGTCTCGGTCCATGCAAGGCCACCAAACATATTGTCGAAGATTTCTACACATAGCTACGATACCTGGATGTCCACGATGAGCTATTTCCAGCGCTTTACGTCTGAGTTTTCGTGGCAATACGATGCGATCTTGGTGTACCACAATACTATCAATAACACTTAGTTCATGATTGAAAGCTTGATACCTGAATAGATCTTTATCTCAACTGCCTGATTTGTGAGCCTGAATAACAGCGGTAAATGTTTCATCATCTCTTGTTTCATTTGAAATGCTCTCCAGCGTAATAGCCAGTGGTTGTTCGCCAATTGCGCAAAGAAAATGCTGGGTATTTTCATCAAAAGCTGGACTCTTTTCCGTGCACAATCGGGAAAAAACATCGGAAATATTATTACCTCCACTGATGTGCTTGATCTTGAAATTGTAGGGTTGTAGGCGAAGAGCCCAACCTTGAGCACGCGAACAAGCTCTTCGGCCATCTCGGTACTTTCCCTCAAATATGTACTCAAGTGTTTTGTGGTCCGTGAATATCGTGAATTGCAGGCCGAATATAGGTATATAAATAAAATTTTTCCACGGACCAGACCACGGCCAAAGCTTCACGTTGTGTCTGGGGGTACAGTTTTTCTGCGTACGTTAGGCATTTAGAGGCGAAACTTATTATTCGTGGACACATTTTTTCATCCCGTTGGATGAGCACAGCTCCTAATCCAACAGGTAACGCATCTACATAAAGTTCTGTTACGTCTTTCGGGTCAAAGAAACCAAGCCTTCTCACGTTGTTCGCCAATTCGAATCGGAGGTTGTTGAAAGCGTTTTCTTGTTCTTTACCAAAAGTACAAGCTTCTCCTCGTATAAACTTTCGAAGTGGTTCCGTACGAGTTGATAGATCGGGAATAAAGTGGCCAACAAAGTTTACCAGTCCAAGGAAGCTTTGAACTTCTTCCTTGGTCTTTGGCAACCGAAAATTTTGAATGGCGGAAATCTTTTCTGCAGTGGGACTAATCCCCAAGGAGCACACCTTGAATCCCAATATTTCTAACTCTTTTACCCCAAACACACATTTCTCATAATTAAGTTTTGCATTATTCGCTTTCAACACGGATAGAAGCTCTTTTAATCGGGAGTTATGTTCTTCTTGAGTTTTTCCTGCTACAATAATATCATCTATGTATACGACAACACCTTCTAAGCCGGATAACATTTCTGTCATGACGCGTTGGAATATCTCCGGTGTGGCGTTTATTCCGAACATTAGGCGCTTGAAGCGCATAAGTCCTCTACTTGACATGGATGTCGTTATATTGCGTGATTCCGGATGGAACTCGATGTGGTAGTATGCGGAAGTTATGTCAAGCTTCGAAAAGCACGTCGCTCCTCGAAGTGTATTGAGAAATGTCTCGATAACTGGAATCGGGTAATGTTCTCTTTGTATTGCTTCATTAAGGAACTTCATATTCACACAAAGGCTAATATCCTCCTTTCCTTTGGGAACGATGACCATGGGAGAAATCCATTCAGGAGGACCTGTGACGGGTTCAATTATATCCTGCAGTAGCATTTCAGAGATTCTGTCGTCAACTTTTACTTTCATAGCTTCAGGCACTCGGAGATACGCTATCTTCTTAGGCGGTATTGATAAGTCAACTGAGAGCTTAATAAGAACATTTGGAAACTTCGGAAATGGTTCAAACTTTGATTTTTTTAATTCATCAATTTGTTGAACGTCTAAGCCTATTTTCAACACATTGAGCTTCTCTGCTGTACTTCGTCCTAATAACGACTTATTTGCTCCCTGAATTACAAAGAATTCCGCATATGAAGTAGGTTTTAATTCGTTTATGAAAATACGAGCTTCGAACATAGCCAAAACATGTAAGGGGTTCTGGCTCGCATATGAATTAAATTTACGATCGCATAAAACGTTTCGCTTGTGAATGAACTTTTTGTGATTCTGTAACTCCGTACAGACCTCTTCAGTAACTGTATTGATTGCTGCGCCGGAGTCAATAAGAAACTCAACGGGAAAGTCATCAACCAAACATGTGATAATTCCTTTGTTAGGAAAACTTGATGAGACCTTGTAAATAAAAATGTTTTGTTTTATTTTATTTTACTTATTTCATTTATATTTATCAAACAAAAGAAAATTACATGACAAATTTCACAAAATCAATATGGATTCTCAAAACGATCCTACAAACTACAAGTCCCATTCATTAATTTGAGTTATAATTTACCTGCTGAATGTTTTCTGGTTGTGTGCAGATTCTCGTTCCATTGCTCATTCTGTTGAATCATGTTAGTTTCGTTTCTAATTCTTGCCGAAGTGTTCTGATTGTGACGAATTGATTGAACGTTAGAATGTGCGTTATTCGGACATTTCTTGCCGAAATGCCCAATCTGGCCACACCTATTGCAAACAGCCGTCAATGCCGGGCATCTTTTGTCGGTACTCTTATGGCCAAAATGTCCACAATTGTAGCATTCACCCGCTATCTGCCGAGCAACTGGGTTGTTATTCCAATTACGATTTTGAATATTTTGATAATTCGGAAAACGCCCATTGTATCGGTTATAACCTCCTCCACGATGCATATAACGACCGCCTCTACGATCTGAGAACTGTCTTCCGTTACGATCTGCAAATTGTCCAGGCCGACGATCAAAGACATTTCAATCATTGCGTTCCACAAAACGCCTTTCGGAGCCACCATTCAACGTTCTGGAAAACTCTTGATTAGTTACAGCCATGACACCAGAAGAGCCTTGATCGAAATTCTTGGATTTGCTTTTCTGATGCATCAGCATTTCTCTGTTGATGGCATAGTGAGTAATTTCATCTAGATTCATGGTTTGTTCAAGGCCTTTGTCTCTAACACGTTCGTCATATGACCCCATAGTTATCTGCTGGCGCGAAGTTTCATTAGGTACTAATTGAAAGTCTCGTTTTCATTTTGCCTTAGATTGCAGAAAAATTCCAGTTTAACACGGATATTCCGTTTGCCTACGAAAAATTTGCTCAATCTTATTACAGCATTATCATATTCTGGTATTTCCTTGGGCATCATCGGGATAGAGACTGGTTCTGGATATGTTTCCTCCGGAACTGGTCCTAAGTTGTAAAATATGCGTTGCAATCCGCGGCCCCCACGAATAAGTAATAGTATAAGTTTTTGATGTTGTGATTCAATTCCTTTCATTTCCAAAATGAGTATTACAATTTAAAAACGTTCGTCATATTTCAGGAAATGGATTCCTCAGTTTTCAAGTTAAATCAACTTGAGTCCCATTTAAATGCTATTCAATTTTATTTTTATTAAAAAAAATGCGAACGTGTGAAACGCAAATTTTAATATAAACAACAATTAGCGATAACGTGGCGACGAAAATTCAAAACATTACCAAGGATGCCAATTTGATGAAAATGTCTTTTTTCCTAAAAAATCTGTAAAATGTAAATAGTAACTCATTCGATTAATATTATGTTAGGATAATGAATTCCTCTAAAGATTTGGTACCTAGTGTTATGATTTTAGATTGGCTGGTTTTATTTACGAGCTAACGCGGATTTTTAAAGAAAAAAAATCAGGAAAGCGAGGTTTGACGGTCGCCTGGATTTCGAGGAAAAATGCTCGGTTTTAATCCAGATGTGTCCGTCACTTCGATAAAATCAAAACCAAAAGCTCCCATAAAACTAACAATATATTTGCGATTTTTGCGTCAAACAACAATTTATCATGAGCTTGCTTCATCAAATTGAATTTATAATCATTTTTTTAACTTAACAATAGGATCAATGCTTCTGAGGTGCCTCGATAAAATAATAATTTATCATGTCTAAATTTTGCAACTCCAGATATTTTATAAAATACGGAGATTTAGACTGATTTGCCAGTTTTTTATTTAAAAATTTCGAATTCCAATGCGTGGATTTTTTAGATTTCTGGTAAAAATAAATTGCTCATTTTTACCAGACATCTATCCAAAATCCTCGCATTGGAATTCAAAACTTCCGAATTAAAAACCGGCAAGTCAGTCCTAGACTCGGCCTGGATACTTTTTGGAAAGCTTAATCGAGTGACGTTTTGGATTTTGTTATTGTCTTAAATATATCCAAAAATCCCCATAGATTTCACATAAAATCCAATCGAAAATATGAATCCAACTAAAAATTAACTTTACTATTACATTGGTTGCGTTTTAGGAAGTTGAGGATTAGTTTGCATAAGACTTTTTCATTAAAAAGGTGGTTTTGCATAAAAATACCTGGCACCCCTGTTCAGTAACGGGGCGGTTCGCCTCTATATTGAAAATACTTCTATCAAACTTCGAATAATATTTTTAAGAATATATTCAATTTATTAAAGATTTGTAAGTGGATGAAGTGATTCTCCGTTTTGTTCCTATTAATTTTAATTTGTGATGTAGGTTGTTATAAGTGAAGTTATAACATAACAAGTTATAACATGACAACTTAAAAATTAAAAGGAACAATAAGGAGAATCACTTCATCCACTAACACAATATTAATAATCTGAACATATTCTTTAAAATATTATTCGAAGTTTGATAGAAGTACTGAAGTTATAACAACCTACATCGCAGATTAAAAATTAATAGAAACAAAACGGAGAATCACATCATCCACTAAAAGAACTTTAATAATTTGAATATATTCTTTAAAAAATTTTTTGAAGTTTGATAGAAGTTTCTTCAATCTAAAGGATCTTTTATGAAAACACTTTAGTGTATCAGGAACAAGAATTAGGAAAACAAATTAGCTGAAAAAAATTAAAATACATTTTTTGCTTAACTTTTAAACTTTTAATCACTTCCTCAAGGATAGAAATAGAAGTTTCCTTAAAAAAATCTAAGAGCATAGGGCGTGTAGGAAAACTCGATTGCACCATTCACCGAAATGGAGCCTGATCTATAACCTTTCCCCTACTAGAAAAATCCTTTCCTTGGATATTCAAATATAGATTCGCAGACGTAGAGACGGTTTCTATAGTTGATTATATTGACTAACCTTTGTTTCTTTTTTTTAAAATTAATCTTTGGAATACAAAGGGACTATGAAGTATGAAGTATCCTACTAACAATCTCTCCTTCATTCTTCATTCACTACTAGGACGTAGCCAGCGCCGTTATTGACAATTTCTACGATTGCAAGGAGACAAATTTACATTTGTCATCATAATTCACATAAAAATACAAATCAGGTTACATTAGAAAACTTGTATTTTTTTCAATATTGTTTTATGGAACTGCCTTGTATTACAATTTATTGTGAATCAAACATTTAATTTGGTCACAGTCAAAATTATCGTATTTTATGAATATTTTAAGTAATTTTTCGGCTAATGTTTTACCTAGTCGCTACCTGAGTAAAACTGTTTTTCAAAATGAATGTTGTCGTTTTTGTTTCTGATTTAAAAACACATGTTAAATTGCAGTTCCTCAAATTAATTAACAAAATAAAGGAATCATTATAAAAAATAGTTGATATCATGAAGAAGGAGTTTGATCCCGGAGTTTGATATTTTTTTCAAGAAATATCTTTGAAATACATTTTTTTTTTTCAATCATCTCAAATAAAATCTGATAAACATATTGACGAAGCAACTTGTTCGGGTTATTCAAAACGTAAGTGTTGCATCATTTTTTAGAAAACCAAAAAAAAAACTTAGCTCTCAGTTTATGTTCGGATTTCCTGGGACTTTGTGTTGACCATCTTTATCTTCCTCCTGCAATTCTCCATTCTAGAACTTCATAAACCACAATTAAATCTATTTTTCATTATAAAATTCTTAAAAATTTTCATCCCTTATAACACGTCTGTCACTTACAGGCACAGCCTATCGAGTCCCACAAATTTTCCAAATATACCAAACAAAATAGCCGATTATCTTTGAATGGTATACCTATGTCTGGAATTTTTATCTGGTGGATAGTTGATTTTGTCTCGATCATTTGATTTCGTAATTATAAAGTTCCAAAAAACGGAAAATGTTTCAGTTTTTGAGAAAAAGGCGAGGATTAAATTTCATGAACAACAAAATTGAATTAAATTTTAGTTGATTTATCAATCTCGCTTTTGTTGCTTATTGATTTAATTCGACGGAATATTGAGTTCAATTTAAATTCAAACAAGTGTTAAGAAGTGGAGATAAGACAAAGACTAGGACGAGTAAACCCCAACTCAAAAATAATCTTCTCATCTGCTACATTCAGCGGGTTTTAGTAAAACTAACGTAATAAAGATTCGAAACGAGCAGTGAGCATCAAACAGCTAACATTGGAGTTTTTCAATTACTTACTAAATAAACGATTTTGAAGAAAAATTAGAGCTTCAAATAAATAGATTTCTAAGCAACATAAGAATAGAATGTTTAGAAAATTGAGGAAATTTCAAAAATGATATTTGAAATTTCATAATTTTTCTAAACAGCGATTGATACTTTATGGGAAAAAAGGCTTATTTTTTCGAATCTATACTAAATCAGTTTTTTTTTAAATGTACAAGTTACTAGTTTCTCAGATTTTTTTTTCCTAATTTTTTAAGGAAGGTGCATAAAGCAACACTTCCCCTTGAAGTTTTTTGCTCTCTTCTTGCAGCAGCCCGGAAGGTAAGGAAGGTACGATATTTTTATTCTCGCCAGATGAGCGGAAAACCAGTCAAATTGATGACGGTCCGGCTGCTGCTGGCTGTTTGGCTGGCTCCGTTTCGATGCGTTCAATCTGTTGTCCTTCGCCTTGCGAGCCGGGTATTTATCAAGGAAAAAAGAGAGAGTCTCCCCCGTGTCGTCGTAAGGCTTTGCCGGAATCCACCTGTACGACGTTCTTCTGTAGGTAGTTTTCGATACGCCCAGCAGATTCTGGCTCAGCTTTTTTAGAACTTTTTTTTGGCGCTATTCAACATCGCCCTCCAGGAAGTGTGGCATGTGCGCGTAATAACACCATATAAAACCGTACCAAAACAGAATCCATTACTCTTCCTCTCTTGCTGAGGATCGATGTCAGGTGCGTTGAATCACGGTTCATTCTTGTTTGGGATGATATGTTGGCGGCTGCTACCTTCTGGCTGCGGACGAACGAACGTTCTTGCAACGACACACATGTACCTTCTGCCTGGTATTAATCAGGTGAAGGAAACGTCCACCTGTTTACTTACTTCGAAGGGGAAAAATAAACCTTTCACAATCAATAACAGCTGTAAAAATAGCCTTTAAGCTCGAGATATATTGGTGTACCTTTTAAAGTTAACATCAGAAGAAAAATTCTTAAATGAAAAAATACCAAGAAATTGAAAACTAATTCAACTGTTGACAAGAAGAAATTCATAACATTATTCCAAATACTTGAGATAAAGGTTGAGGTATACAATGGCAATAGAATAATATCCAAGAAGATATTATTCTGTTATGACAATACTAAATTTTATAGATTTGAACAAATCCTATTCAATTTAGGTAATCAGTTGCTTACATAGCGGAAAGCGAAGGAATTATATAAAAGAGGTAAACGTTTAGTGCCAAAAATTCTTTGGAAAAATGATCACGATGTTAAACTTAATCTTAATTAGATTGCGATAGGACATGGCTTATTGAATTTCTAGCTACAATATGAGACCCTCTAATCAAAGGAGGTGTATAAGTACAAAAAAGGTAAATTTTCAAATAATAATGTCAAACGTTTCTTCATGTTTTAAACAATATTTGGTGACATTTTCTAGTTTTAATTTTATTTAAGTACTCTTACGTTTGAACACAAGTTTTTGAAAAAAAATTAGGAAAAATGGCCAACCAACAACCCAAAAGCGGACAACTCGGAAATCAGCTTTTATGCATTTACAGATCTCATATCATATGAGTCATATGTAATTTTTCGCAAAATATAAGTCTCGCAAGACTGCGTGTTTAAGCGATTTCTCATAACATGTAACATTGGAGGCGTTTGTAGCACCTATCTCCCTTACCGTTTCCTTGTCTAGATTTTCTGGTTTTCGTTCAAAATAGAGATGATAATTAAATGTATATTAGTTATTTTTTAGTTCGCAAAGCGTAATGCTGTGTTTAAAATAAGTTCCTCAAGTGCAATATTTCTCGTACACGTACTGAAATTATGGTTTTTGCATACAAATCAAACAGAATGGGCCAGGGCCGTAGGAAGAACTACTTCATGGGTGGGGGTTTGTTGACTGATTTTATGATTATATTGTTGCTCAAACAAAGCATGATTAAAAAAAAGAGAGAACATTATTTTTTAACAGAATTTAATCGTTTATTTTTTGTTGTTAGTGTTGTTTTAAAACAAGGCCTATTAAAATTCAAATATTTCAGAAATGCATACAAGTTTTAAGTTATGTACACCCAAAATTCAGCCTCTGTGCCAATGGCGTGTAGTCAATTACATAGCATCATTGGTACAAGAAGATAACGCGATCGGTGCTGATTCGATTTGCTCCCACCGGCATTAATCTTCCAAGTTAACCGAATTGCGTATGTCTGAAAGAAACAAAATAAAAACGCTTTCACGTCCCTCCCTATCGCATCACAAGACGAAGAAGGATGGAAATAAATACCGGCCAACACCAGGCAGCCAGCGAACCGAGCACTGTGCGTGTGAATGTAGCAAAAGCAACAACAAAAACATCCTTCTAATTCAATCCCTTCAATCGACCGGCAAACAACCACGGCCGAGCTGTGCGTGTGTATGCAGTAAAAACAACAACAAAAAAAACATTCCTTCAATTCAATTCGCCGGCAAACAACTACGGCTAAGCTGTGCGTGTGTATGTAGCAAAAGCAACAAGAATATATTCCTTCAATTAACCGGCAAACAAGCACCGGCCAAGCTGCCCGGCTTTAGCAGCTGTGTATATGTAGCGTGTGTATGTAATAGCAGGCAGTAAGCAAAGCACAGTTCTCATTCAATGGGTTTCCCGTTCCTTCACTCCCGTTCCCTTTCCCGTTTCCATCGCAAGACAAATGAATACCTAGAAAGGAGGCCAAACGCCGGGAAGCCACTGTCGTGCGTTTCTTTTGTGATTGATCGGTGGCAGAATGCCTATGACAAATATCCCTCTTCTTGCATGAAGCTCAAATAGTTCACTGGTTAAGATGTCGGTCTGGCAAGACTATTTAGTTAGTGATTTGAGTTCGATTCTCCCTACGGGCGGCTGTGGTTTATATTTTTATTTTCCTGTTTCTGGGATGAATTATCCAATAGGAACGAAATCCCATAAAATGTTTTTCTTGTTTTGCTTGAATGTAGTGGTCATGCATCATTTTAGTTGGGAGCCGAGTCCTTATGCCAGTTACGGTTTTTCAAACATATCATCTTCGGCACAGTGCACATTTCAGCGCATTATCGGCACAGAGATGTGCTAAATAGGCATTGGATTTTTGCAACCTCTTCTATGGGTGTATGTATCACCAAAAAACATAATCGAAATTAAAAGAAATTATCTCATGATATTTTCAAAACGATATTTCTATATATGTGTAAAAAATCGAAGAAAGTATGCAAAAAAATTGCAAAAATAAAACATATTAATTTCTTAGAAATTTTGAAAAAAAACAATCAACCAATTACAAACATATTCCTGCTATTCCTAATTGCTATTCTAATTTTATAATTTGAAAATATGTCCTAAAATCATTAATATTGTAAGCTAAACTTGAAAGTGAAGCCTTTTGTAACACCAAGCTCCTAGGCAAATTCAAAGATTTTAACCATCGATGGACATAAATCCAATTTTCAAAAGTAAAAGTAAGAGAATAAAGTACGTAAAATTCAAATTGTTCTTTAAAATGGAAGCTGCAACTACAGCCTCGAACTGCAATACCAAGGAGATGAATTTTAATTGTCTGAAATGATTTTGTTTCTGTTTTCAAAACCTTATCTAAAATTTGTTTTTCCAATCATTGCTTAAAATCTCATCTAAGTACTCTGCCTTGATTTGCTTCAAAAGCACTTCAGTTATGCAAAAAAACATGTTTGACTTGTATGGAGTTCCCCTCTTCTCCTCCGTCAAATATGAATATCTATGTCAAAATCATCCAGCACACCTTAATAATTCCGGCAAATCGAAAATTGGCCTTAATTCCGTTGAATAGCAAGATAGTGCTGTCATCAATGACTTAAATCTGGGTAAATAGTGTTGGACTGTTTAAAAACATTAGTATTTTTGAATAAGAAGCCTGTTTTTTGGATTCGAATTCAGCCTAGAATCTATGTTTCATCTTTTACGTCATGTTAATAATTGTTTATGAAGAAATTTAGCAGTTTAATTAAGTGGAATAGCTGAAATATCAAATTCCATAGCGCTAGAGAAGCATCTCTAAAAATCCCTTTTAAAACCTGTTGGAATACTAGGAAACGCCTAAAAATGCAGTTATCTATTTAAATACATAGTTCGTAGCAGCATTGTTATTCACTTTTCCACAGTAAATTAAAAAAAAAGTAAATAATCTTGATTTTTGTAGAAAAACACAAGTGGTTCTTTTTTCGCACCCTTTTTCATATTGTTGATCCTTAACGCCAAGGCTTCGTTTGATAAAAGTAAAGTATGGCATGATTTATCCGTTGAATAATTTGAAACAAATTGTGGAAGAATGTTTTGACCATTTTCAATCATTCATATTTTAACAAGCGAAACACATAGTGATACTATTCTTGTTTCGTCCACTGATGTAGATGATGGTGATGATGTAAAATCGAGCACTAATCCGAAAAGGAAATTTAAAAAACCTTAGTAGAATAGCTTTTAAGTTATACTTAAAATTTTTTTTTTTGAAAAATGTACTCTTTTTCTTGAAATATTTTTATCAGAAAAACAAACTTATTTCTTCTAATTCATTAAGTTTGTTTAAAAAAATGTACAAGAATTTTGGAAGAAATCTGACTTTTTATGCATCCATTGCTCGAAACCTCAGTTTTGCATCCTTTGTTGAATTGTTCAAACCGGGGAACTGAAATGAATGAAGAAAATTCGTCAATGATCACACGAATTGTGCAGCCAATGATTGAATTTGTGGTAATTTGTGTCAATTTGTTAGTGAAAATTAGAAGGTTTGAGTTGCAAGGAGAGAAACTAATGCTCAGGGACAGTGAAAATGTGCTAAATGTTGCAAATTGTTGCAATTTGTGAAGCAGTTGTGGAATTTTGATCATTACCACTCCAAATGATCATGCTAATGGATACTGGTTTCGTGACTATTTAAATTACGATCGACAGGCCCTTTTACAAACTCTCGATAGCATGGATTGAAACTTTTTCTTCAGTATAGATGATTCTGATATGCTAGTGAAAATATTTAACTCATTTTAACACTCTCTGTTTGATACTTATTTCCCCTTGAAATTTAATAAACAGCGAAAAAATTCTTGGTTTAATCGTGATATTGAAATAGCAATAATCAACAGAGATTTAGCGTACAGAACTTGGAAACAGTCTAAATTAGCCGAAGACAGATTCAAATTCAAACGATTACGCAACAGGGTAAACACATTGATAAAAAACGCAAAAATCATGCATGATAAAGTGAGATTGGATACTAATTTACCCGCTAAAAAGTTCTGGAAGAATTTGAAAAGTTTTGGCTTGAACAACTCAAAGAATCTGCCAATTTCTACAGACTTTTCTGCAACAGAAGTGAATAATTATTTTTTTTCAAATTTTACATCCAATAATAATAACGAAGAAATTTATATTCCCCATACTTCTTCTGGTTTCCACTACAGATCTGTTCATGAGTACGAAATAATTAATGCAGTAGCTTCCATTGAATCTAACGCTACCGGATTGGATAACATTCCCATCAGATTGGTGAAAATAGTTCTTCCTTGTATGCTCCCGATCTTAAGCCATCTTTTTAATACTATTATCAGAACTTCTAAATTTCCCCTCCAGTGGAAAAAAGTTAAAGTTGTACCTATCCCGAAAAAATCAAACAATCTCGATATTGCCAACTTAAGGCCAATTAGTTTATTGAGCTCAGTTTCGAAAATTTCCGAAAAATTAATCAAGCATCAAATTTTTGATTATGTCAATCAACATAGATTATTAAGTAACAATCAATCAGGGTTTAGAGCAAATCATAGTACTGAAACTACCTTGATGAAAGTTCACAATGACATCGCCATCTCTCTTGATAAAAAAGGATTAGCTTTCCTAATACTAATTGATTTTGCAAAAGCTTTTGATAGGGTGTGCCACAAGAAGCTGATTGAAAAATTGATATCAAAATTTACTTTTTCTGGATCTGCAGCTAAAATGATTCAATCATATCTTCAAGGACGGGTCCAATCAGTTTTAATAGATGGTTGTTTCTCGATGTTAACTCCTATTGAGTCTGGCGTACCTCAAGGATCGATTTTGGGGCCAATGCTGTTTTCTCTCTTTATTAATGACCTGCCATCTGTTTTAAAATACTGTAGCGTTCAGATGTTTGCTGATGACGTACAAATATATTTCTGTTCTGACACTTCGTTATCAATGGAAGCTGTTGGTGACAAAATAAATAACGACTTATAACAAATCAACCAATGGTCTATTCAGAATATTCTACCTGTTAACCCAGCTAAAACCAAGGCTCTATGCTTCAGTAGATCCAACAGAAATATTAACACCCCTACGCTTTAACTGGCAAATTCTGAGATAGTTTTCACCGATTATGCTGAAAATCTTGGCGTCAATTTTGACCGTGAATTGTTATGGAACAGGCAAGTCAATAAACAGTATGGCAAAATTTATGGATCTTTGAAACTGTTAAATCTCACCACGAGGAACCTTGATGTCGAAACGATTTTATCAATTCAAATTGTTCTGCTAGGTCCATGGACAGACTCCGTGTTGCTCTGAACTCATGCGTTTGTTACGTTTACAACTTATCTAGGCATTTCAGTGTTTCCCACCTACAAAAAAATTTGACAGGCTGTCCATTCTATAATTTTTAAAATATAGATCTTGCGTAGTTATCCACAGAATACTTCATAAAGAAGCTCCACAATATATCAAAAGACTTTTCGTTCCTGTGAGAAATTCAAGAACACTGAATTTAACTATTCCATCGTATTGCTCGGTTTATTTTAATAACTAGTTTCTCGTTAGAGGCATCTCGACCTGGAATAATCTTCCTATCCATATTAATTACTTAAAAACGAAATCAGAATTCAAAAAAGCTTCACTTATAAGATTTTCATCGATAAGACAGTAATCGGCTATTTTTATAGTTAGGTTTAAAAATTCGTCAGAAACGAAATTTGTTCAATACTTAAAATCACAAGTTATTAACCTAATTGTAACACATCAAAAAGAATGTACAAATCTTATGTTACATGAATAAAACGAATTATTATTATTATTATTATTAAATGTAAAGAATGGTCTCTTGATTTCTATCCCTTACTTCAAACAATTAATTAAAATAGCAGGGATCACGAATCAATTTAAATCGTGCAAGTTTGCAATTTGATTGATCATGTTTTTCTATAATTTTACTGAGATACTCATTTATGTATCCAGAATAGGGAAAAGTTTTATCCAGACGTCGAACTTAACTGTAAACTCATACAGAGCATTTGGTTATGCAATCATCTTCCAACATTTGGCAATACTCAAAACAGCAATTTGTTTAAAAGATCTGTACATAAATAAAAAACTATGAGTACATCATCTTTACAAGTACATAGTAGCTTTACTAGGAAAGAATAAAATTTTACAAAAACGCGAGACAAGAAAGAGAAGAAATTAAAATTACAAAATAATATTCAAACGCTAAGTGCTGTTTGGAGGGTTTAAGTGTGTATAAACTCGTTTACTTTGCACTTAAAATGTATTTTGGTTTTCACTTTAAATATAACTGTACTGTGAATTTGTTCAAAGTTTGCTGGAAGATAATTGTAAAAATGTGGACCGCAAATGGAAAACCTAATTAGACCTAAATTTGTTGAAGTTCGATCGTATCGTAGTTTATTTCGTATTCTGGTGTTATGTTATCTATAAGGGACTAAAAGGTACAAACTATGATGAGATGACGGATTAAATAAACACTTCATACAAACAACAGTTTATAATTCGAGAAGGGCTCTAGGTGGTAAAATATAATGGTCATTCCGGGAATACAACAATGACGTTGGATGCAGCATAGGCGAATTATAAATAATTTTTGAATATCTATTTTGAAGTGATTGCAGTTTTTTAATTCTTGATTGACATGATCGGCCCAAATAATGGTGAGGTACTGTATCAGAGAATGAACACATGCGTGATAAAACAGCACAAGACTCTTTCTAGGAACAAAATGCCTAACCCTTTTTTGACGCCACAGAATGTCGAGGTATTCAAAAGCACCTGAATAGGAAAAACATTCAAGCAAAAAGAGGAAGTTACGCCTCTATAATTCGTTTTTTTTAATAAATGGAGTGTTAAATCATGTTTGGTATGATTGGGAAGAATGGCAGCTTGCTGTTGAATTTCTTGAAATAAATGCTTGGTAGGGGAGATAAGGGCATAATGGCCACCTTAAGGAATATGCTTATTTAACCATAGAAAACAGCTATAATATGTGACTTACATCACTGTTTCTTGTTCAGACACTAAAAAAGTCTATTTCCTTACTGGCTGATACTTAAAAAGGAGACCCCACTGGGTCAGTATAAGCAACATTAATCGGGGCACGATGAGCGTTTTCTGCCGTGGAATCTAGCAGCGAATTTCATTAGTCAACCGAATAATAGAGCTACAGCTTGACTAGTTTCATTCGACGATTTGGCCTATTGGTCAGATATCGGAGAGGTAATTAGTGGGCTCGAGTTCGATACCTGTTCGAGCTGATTTTTTTTTCATTTACCATTCATGATCGATGCATTTTACACTAAACGGCGAGGCGTACATCCATCAAACAATGCAATACTAAAATAATACATGACTGTTTGTAGAATACAAACAATTCACACACACTCATACATTCTTCAAATGTTTAAGTCATCGTTGTTGTTATCTTCTCGTTTTTTGGATTGATTTTTTTTCGGTGATTCAGTTAAATCATTGAATCACCGAAAAAAAATCAATCCAAGAAACGAGAAGATAATAACACTCATACATTATGTTTTTGGTGCTTTGCATCACCCGCCAAGATGCTACTAGTCATAAAATGCAACAATCAAAAAAATCGATCATGAATGGTTAACCAAAAAAAAACTCCTCGAACAGGAATTGAACTCGAGCCTACTGATTACCTCTCCGACATCTTACCAATAGGCCAAACCGTCAGATGTAAACTGGTGCAGCTGGAGCTCTATCATTCAGTTGGCTACAACGAGTTGAATTCGCTGCTAGATGCTACGGCAGAAAACGCTCATCGTGCCCCAATTAATTGTGCTCTGTTCGCCCCGAGTCAACAAATTAAAGTAAAAACGCGTTTTTAAATTGATTATAGTGAAAAATCAAAATTTTTATGATGGTGAACATTGAGGAACAATGTGTATATCATGTTGCAGAGCGTACATTATAGATCAAGATGATTCAAAGATCATTAAAGCATATTTCCTGGTGCTTGAAAATACATTACGTTGTTACATTACAAGGTTTCCAAAACTATAAATTTTGAAAAAAACGGTTGAAAAACAAGGATTATAAAATTGTTTTAGGCGAAGAGTGTCAAATTGACACTAAAGTTCTGATTGGGTAGTTTTTTTCAGGGGCGTTTTGGGCTTTCAGGGTGCGTCCATAAAAAAAAGTAATAATGCAAAATTAAAGATTTCGTGAATTCATTGAGCAGATTAGGGTTAAACGACAAATTGCGGCTAAAAAAGAAGCTTTAAGAAAATTATTTATATAAATCAATCGGTCGATAAGAAAAATGTTGCAATTGATAATCCAGTACGATTTGCTTCTCTCGAGCAAAATAACTTAGAATCCCATTCAAGCTTGAGACTCAAACTACCCTCCCCATTGTCAGATCTTTCTGATAATTGGAATACGACCTTCTACTAAGCTAATGATCAATTTTAGTCTGAAAAAAAATTCTCTAAAAAAATGTGTTTTTGAAATAATTTTTTCTATCATAAATTCACTAGTATCAGCAATAATGTTGCTGCAGCACAATTCAAAAACTGTTCTGCTTTGATTTTTTTAAATATCACTTTTGGATTCAACACCCGATTTCACATCAGAAGTGATCTTCAGTTTACTCAGCTCAGCTGTAATGTGAATGCTGTAAACTGGTGTTATTGGTTGAAATATAAAGCTTTAGCAAATTAATCAATACACCAAATATTCTCAGAAAGACCATTTCATAATTATATTCTATGCGTGGGAATATAGAAATTGCGTGCAAAACTGCCGACAACTGACATCCATAAGAGCCCTTCGCTGAAACGTTTGATGCATGATGTGATAATTACTGACGTTTTACCGGTTGGTTGTCGCGGCGAGCATTAACTGTCGATGTCATTTTCCGGCAATGATGGCTGCAGTCTGCAGTAGTGTTATGAACTGATATAGCCGGTATGTTTAGAGAACATGGACACGGATTGTGCCGCGCCTTCCTTTTTCCTTTCCCCTCTTTTGATCACTGGAAATTTGAAACAACCAGATACTACCTTCCTATACCAAATGCATGCACGTGACCAACTTGAAGGGAATCTTCACCGAACTCAACTGGCTTTGGTTTTCAGCTTTGAGGACGGGAAATGAGCATCAGCTCAGCTCAGCTGACAATTATGCGCTGCTGCTGCTGCCGGCCGTATGCGATTGACGATTGTTACTTCTTCGGCAACGGTTGGTTTTGATGGCCTTCACTCGAGAAGGAGGATGCTGCATGCAGCTACTAGCTAAACGTGAAGTAATACTCAAACGTGACATCGTTTCTAACTTCCTATAGGGCTTGTGATATAGCTCAGTTGGCAAGTCTGTTGTCTCCTGAGCCGATGTCCGTGAGTTCGAGCCTAAGAGTAAACATCGAACACGGTTGTACCGGATAGTTTTTCAATAACGATCCGCCAACTGTAACGTTAATAAAGTCGCGAATGCCATAAAGATGGTAAAACGACTATAATCGAAACAAAAAAAAAAAAAAAAAAGTTTCTAACTTCCGGTCCAGTTCGGTTTCGTTGATGACGACTAATTCTAGCGGTAGTATTTTCATGTTGTATTTCATAACCTCACACGTAATACGTGAACTGTTTATGATTATACCTGAATTCATTATCAGAACAATCGAAATATTCAAAGGTTCTAATGATTTTCGATTAGCTGGTCGCGACTCGCGAGGAACAATGACCTTAATGGCTCTCATTCCTATTAAAAAGGTAACAAGTAATAGTAAGTATTCATAAATTTAATAATTGTTAAATATTTAACAGTTTTCCATTCTGATACCTTTAAGCTATTAGAATCGTTCCGGCAGATTTCCACATTTTTGTGCGGCTGCCCCCAATCAAGCAGCCACAATGAATTTGATTTAATCCAACACAATGTAGACAAATCAATTGATAGCTCACATAAATGAAACATAATTTTTTTACTGGATCTCACTCCAACTCAGCTAATCCAAAGCACCCGGAAGGCTCAATTAGGGATTGGAGCAGTATCCATTCACCTTCCTGCAGACACCCACTCATCCCACCAAAAAAAACCATTGGAACATGAACAAGGGTTCAATAGAATTCAATTTACTTCAACCGTTTGCTCATTCGATTCTGCAGTCGGGTGAAAAATTGGTTTTCGAATAGGGTAGAGGTGCCGGTTGCTGGAAACACTGGAACAACTATTGATGGAAGCATTTGAACTTCCGGCTGGGCAATTAATTTTTCAATTATCGAACTATCTATTCATCCCCTGTATTATGACAGCTAGAACGATTACGTTTATGACATTGATTGCTTACTATCAGAGAGTTAATTTTTAAACCCTTATCCCGCAGTAACAAAACCGAATCGAAATCAATCAATATGCGAAAAGCCCGTAAATGGTTTGTTAGAAATAAAACGCACATTATAGACTGTTCCAAAAATTATAAGCACACTTTCAAAATAGTAAAAAAAAATTGATTTATTCAATTTTATTTATTTTGTTTGGCACATTGTATCTCAATATTTGTGGTCTACCCAACACTGTACTCTTATTTGATAAAAATCTCTAATCATAAGCCAGACTTTGCACTTTTCCTCGAACATGACTCATAAGCTGTTGCATAGTTGCAAAATGTCCCCACTTTTGACCAATCCTTTTTAAATTTTCCGATGTCATCAGCTGGTTTTATGTATTATCGTAGCTTTTCTTTGGTCAAAGCCCAGAAAGTCTTGATAGGTCGTGCCACGGCGCGATTTGGCGGATTCATGTTTTTTGGCACAAAACACACGTTTTGATTTTTGTACCACCCTAGTGTGTTTAGCGTAATGACAAGATGCCAAATCGGTCAAAAATATGACGGGTCCATCGTGCTGCTTGAGGAATTCCTTGATATAGTTGGGGGTGTGACGTACGAGCTGGAGGAAATATTTTGCCACACTCGCAACAGAAATTCCCTTAAATCTGGAAAAATCGCAGAGTCCAGTCCACGAAAAAGGTGACAAACAAGATGTTCTTAATTACAGAGTTGTCACATCGCTAGCTGCATGCTCAAAGGTATTGGAGAGGATCGTCAACGATGTTATGTTTTCAGCTTGTCGAAACTGGATCTCTGAGAATCAGCATGGATTTTTCCCTAAACGATCGATAACTTCAAACCTAACAGTTTTTACATTCTTCTGTATATCGACAATGCATGGCGGTACACACAGATATTTCAGCTGCATTATATTCAGTGAACCATGAAATTTTCCTGAAAAAAACGCAACGCTTAGGATTTTACGAAAGACTGTGTGCATTTGTGCATGGATAAAAAGTTACATAGCGAATCGCCGATTAGCTGTTCAAATTGGTTCTGCTGAATCTTTGATTTTATTCCAAACTCTGGCATACCACAAGGCAGCAATCCGGGTCCATTCTTGTTTACGCTGTTCTGTAATGACACAAATTTGCTACTCATTGGATGTGGCGTTCTCCAGTATGCGGACGACTTAAAAATATATTTGAAGGGTGGTACGGTCAAAATTTGGTCAATATCAACTTGACGTATTTCTTTCAATTTTGCATTTAAAAAACTTGAACACCCCTCATTTTGAAGGTGTCTGTGTATAGAATGTTGCTCCTATTTTGATTTTGGAATTCACTCTTCAGTTGTCAAAATGCCGGATCGGGGAGAAATCGAAAACCGGAAGCCTCTGAGACGAGTGACGACAAAGAGAGTTGCCGGTAGTTTTAAGCGAAACCCTAACCTCTCTCTCCGAGATGCCGCAAATAAGCTGGGTGCATCGTCTACAACCGAGCATCGAGCCAAAAAACAAGCCGGACTATCGACTTACAAGAAGGTAGTGATTCCAAATCGCGATGATAAACAAAATACGACGGCCAAAGCGCGATCCCGGAGGCTGTACACGACGATGCTGACGAAGTTTGACTGCGTGGAAATGGACGACGAAACCTACATCAAAGCTGACTACAAGCAGCTTCCGGGACAGGAGTTTTATACGGCAAAAGGAAGGGGAAAGGTAGCAGATATTTTCAAGCACATGAAACTGTCAAAATTCGCGAAGAAATATCTGGTTTGGCAAGCCATAGCTTCCCGGACTTTCAATCAAGAAATTTACGTGAAAGAGTGTTTGAATAAACGTCTACTGCCTTTCCTGAAGAAACACGGTTGTTCCGTACTGTTTTGGCCGGATTTGGCATCTTGCCATTACGGTAAAAAGGCCATGGAGTGGTACGCCACCAACAACGTGCAGATGGTTCCCAAGGACAAGAACCCTCCGAACACGCCAGAGCTCCACCCAATTGAGAAATACTGGGCTATTGTCAAACGGAACCTAAAGAAGACCAAAAAACTGCTAAGGACGAGCTGCAGTTCAAGGCAAACTGGCTTTCTGCGGCGAAGAAGGTGGACAAGATGGCTGTACAAATTCACCGATCCGATCTGCTTGTGAGCTCTGTATTGCTGCCTGGTTCGATCAATACTGGAATCGGTGAACCTGGTATGGTGGCCTTTCGAAGCTGCTTGGATTACGCGTTTAGAGTCAATTCAACGACGATTTGTGCGTTATGCTCTTCGTGAGCTACCCTGGGAGAATCATTTAAACTTGCCACATTACGCTCATCGTTGTGCTCTGCTTGGTCTTCAGACGCTATCGGATCGCCATTCCATCAGCCAATCTCTATTCGTGGCAAAGACTTTACGAAACGAAATCGATTGCGCTTCGCTGCTTTCCCGATGTAACATCTATGCACCAGAACGAACTCTTCGCAATCGAAATTGGCTCTCTCTGGAATCAAAAAGCACGCGCTATCGCAGCAACGACCCTCTACGTTTGGCAATAACATGCTTTTTAAGTCATTTTAGACACTTTTACTTTAATGTATCCATTTCAATTTTTAGACGTCAGATTGAATCTGATTTAAGCGAATAATTATGAAACTAAGAATATGCCTATCATGTTATGTACAAATAGTTTTAAGTAGATCATTAAGACACCTATGTCAGATGATATTATTTTCAATAAACAACAATAAACAACAAAAAATTGCCTGCCACACCACCACCTTCTTGCCATTTTTTTTCGGTGAAAGTTGCCTTCTCCGTTTCTCCCCGAAATTTGTCCTTGCGTACAGTGAAGTGTTATTATATGATAGTTTAATGGCATTGCGGTGAACTTTTTACTACGAAAATTCTTGATAGAAGAATTACAGATTGAAATTAAATGACGGATAGACAAAGCAGATGCTTAATAGAAGAAAATTGAAAGATGATGAAAATGAGCCAAGAGCATATTTTTATGGAAAGCTTCCCACGGCGTTTGATTACCCGGTAATGTATGGGCAATATAATTTCCTGCCCCAACGACGCGTGCCAATGTAGGTACTAGATCTTCTATCGAGATTCTAGCTTATTTCCAAAATGTAAACCGTACACTCAGAAAAATACTATTATGTATGCCATAAGATTCTCTTATGAAGTGGCGCCATAAGAAAAATTAATGAAATTCATAAGATTGTCTTATGACGCGAATGAATTCTGAAGATGAACGCCTACTACAATGAGAGGTTGTTGCTTTTCATTAGAGATTCTTATGGAAACAAGAAATAACTTTCTAATAAGAATAATTCTCGATATTTCATGCTGAAAACATTCACTTTATTGTTTGCCAAATTTGTTTAAAATTTAATCCTTCATGGTCACCATCAGCAGCGCATCAACAGACGGCTCCATCAAAGTTTTTTTTGCCGCATCTTGATCTTCGACCTTGCGTTTTTGCCGACCAGTTTGCTGAAAAGTAAATAGATAATGTATTTTAGTTTAGTAATATATTAAACGTTCACACCAAAAACACCAAATCGAACTTACCATTCCGGAGATAACAATTACATTTAACATTGAAGCAAAACTATAATATCTTTATGAATTGGCGTTTGCTTCGTACTGTTAGATGATGAAAAAAAAACTGATGCAATGAATGAATGTGTTCATTATTTTTTCACAATGCCGTTTCTTCTATTTTTCATAAGAAGATCGTATGACAATTGAAAGAATTTCATGAGACTCTTATGAAACATTATTTTACACTCTAAAAAGTGGTTCATAAGATGCATCTTATGAAAATTATAATAAGAATTTGCCTGAGTGTATGAGAAGCGCGGTAAAAAAGAAGAAAATAAGCTTGAAACTTTTAGGCTCCTCTTATCAAATTGTTCTCTTTACTGAAACTAGCTGGGACGCTAGCGTTAACAGTGAAGAAGTTTTCGGTTCGAGGTTTAATGTGTTCCGCAGCGATAGAAATTTAGCATTGTCCAGCAAAACAAAAAAAAGTCAGGTGGCGGCGTTCTTGTAGCTTTGGATTCTATTTTTCCCTCAGAAGAAATTGCAACGCAAACATATACTGAATTTGATTCTATCTTTGTAGAAACATTGTAGAAGCATTATAAGGAAATGCACATTTTTGCTTCCGTGTACTTTCCACCTGAATATGCCACTTCACATTATTTTGAATTATTCTTCCAAATTCTTGAAAATACATTAGCTGAACAACCGGAAGCAAAATTACACATTTATGGCAATTTCAATCAACGCAACGCTGACTTTATTTCATCGAAGCAATTCTACTTCCAGTCGTAGGCGAGAACGAAACGTTACAATTAATCTTCGGCAAATCTTCTATTTTAGGCTTAAACCAAGTGAATCATGTTAAAAATAGTAACAATAATTATCTTGATCTACTTTTTATTAACTGTACAGAAGACTTTTGCGTAAACGAATCGGCTGATCCACTATGGAAAAACGAAGCATTTCACAAAGCGATAGAATACTCGCTCTTTATCCATAACTGTACCAAACCTCGCGACTGGGAGTACGAACAAATGCCAGACTATCAGAACTCAAACTTCGAACTTTTGAAACTAGAACTAATTAATATAGAGTGGTCAAGTGTATTGAAGAATGAATGAAATGTTGATACAACCGTAGAAACCTTTTATAACATAATGATTAATCTCATAAACAGTTATGTTCCTTCAAAATTTAAAAGACGGTACAGCTCTAAACACCCTGTCTGGTATAACAAAGATTTGAAAAACTTACAAAATAGGAAGCAAAAAGCTCATAAAGTCTACAGAAGTGATAAAAGTGTTACAAATTATCAAAATTATATAAATTTATGCAACCAGCTTAATTCATGTATAAAAAGTTCTTTTGAAAAATACTATCAGAAAATTGAAAAAGAAATTAAACAAAACCCAAAAGCGTTCTTTGGCTATACTAAAACGCAGATAAAAAATTCAAACTTTCCTACTCAATTGACACTTGACGGAAGCATTGGAAATAATTCACTGGAAATTTCTAACTTATTTGCAACTTTTTTTTCAAGAAGTGTATACTTCTTTCACTGAGGCTGACCGAGATAGGGAATACTTTTCAGTCATTCCAGATTTAGCGTGTGACATTCAGGTCAATGAAATTGATTACAATAATGTTTCCGAAGGACTTAGAAAACTTGATGCTTCCAAAGGAGCAGGGCCTGATGGACTTCCCCCATGTTTCCTGAAAAACTTGGCGGCCGAATTGACAGAGCCTCTTCTGATTCTTTTTAATATGTCATTAAATTATAGAAAAGTACCCAAATTTTGGAAAAAATCTTTTTTAATTCCGATTTTTTAGTCCGGGAAAAAATCAGATGTACGAAATTATAGAGGAATAGCTATTTTGTCTTGCATCCCAAAACTCATTGAATCAATAATAAATGAAAAAATTTATCAACAAGTAAAAAATATTATAACGAGCAAACAACATGGTTTCTTCAAAGGACGCTCTACAGCATCAAATCTTCTCGAATTCGTTACATACGTTATCGATTCTATGAGCAAAGGCTTTCATGTTGAGGCTATTTATACCGACTTTAGCAAAGCCTTTGATTGCATTGACATACCCCTTTTAATCTTCAAATTAAAAAAAATGGCTTTCATCCAAATCTTCTCTCCTGGTTACAATCATACTTAACTGATCGAACACAAATCGTTCGTTTCCAAAACGAAATATCCAAATCTGTAGCTATGACCTCTGGTGTGCCTCAGGGTCTCATTTAGGACCTCTCCTTTTCATACTGTTCGTTAACGACATTTCCTTTATTGTAAAACGGATTGAATACCTAATATACGCCGACGATATTAAACTATTTCTGAAAATAAAAACAACCGAAGATGCTGAAACATTTCAAAACGAAATCAATGTTTTCTTTGAATGGTGCAACAAAAGTTTACTTCAATTGAATGTTAAAAAATGCAACTCTATATCATTTAGCAGAAAGCAAAGTTACCCTATCATTGAAACAAAATTAGGCAATCAACCAGTACAAAAATGCAAAATTGTAAGAGATCTCGGCGTCATATTGGATTCAAAACTAACGTTTGTAGAACATCAGAACAATATCATCAATAAAGCAAATTGCATGCTAGGATTTGTAAAACGTTTCAGCAAACACTTTCAGGACCCATACACCATAAAATCACTTTATATATCCTATTTTCTTTCGATATTGGAGTATTGTAGCATCATATGGAAACCTTATTCAAATATTCACGAGCAACGTCTCGAATCAGTTCAAAAACAATTTTTGTTATATGCGCTTCGTAAAATCAATTGGACCACTTTTCCTCTGCCATCGTATGAATCTCGTTGTAAGCTTATTGATATAGAACCTCTCAGTAAACGCAGAGAATTTTCCCAAATTGCATTTGTAAATGATGTTGTTACACAAAGAATAGACAGTCCTGAATTACTTTCAAAACTAAATTTTTACGCACCCTCCCGTCCATTAAAAAATAAACATTTGTTCTACATTAAACTTTACAAAAAACACTATGCAAAACATCAACCTATTAATCAAATGATGTACAAATACAATTTACAAAGTGAAATTATAGACGTAGTGATGAACAAAACACAATTAAAAAAGGCATTCAAAAACAACTTCATAGAACAACAAAACAATAGCTTACATTAGTTTTAAGTATTGTAGTCTACATAGTTTGTCTTAATAAATAAATCGTAAAACTGTTCAACATTGGCAACTTTATAAGGAAAAAAAAGGTGCGTTCTAGACCCTTTGTCCCGCATCAATTGAATGGCTGAGAGAAGTAATAGCGAGAGGCGCAATTACGTTCACCCATACATCCAACCCGATGGATTGGCAAAGCACGTGCTTCCCAATCGGACCGTGCTTTGCCAATCCATCGGTTTGGATGTATGGGTGAACGTAATTGCGCCTCTCGCTATTACTTCTCTCAGCCATTCAATTGATGCGGGACAAAGGGTCTAGAACGCACCTTTGAAGCTTTCCATAAAAATATGCTCTTGGCTCATTTTCAACATCTTTCAATTTTCTTCTATTAAACATCTGCTTTGTCTATCCGTCATTTAATTTCAATCTGTAATTCTTCTATCAAGAATTTTCGTAATAAAAAGTTCACCGCAATGCCATTAAACTATCATATAATAATAATCAACGGTGACTATTCGTTAAAAAGAAACAGTGAAGTGTTGTGGCCTAGGAAGGGTTTTAGAGTTCAATTTCACATACGTTTCATCGTTTATGGTAATGTACCCAGATCTTTTACAAATTATAAAATCATACAGTTTCCGGGCTCTTGGTTTGACAGAAGCTGCTTGATTTGGGTTCCTTTTAGGTTTTTTCTGCTTCCGGTATGACTTGAGCCCAAGTCGCTCTTTAGCAAGCATCACGTTAGACGTCGAGGTCCCGACTTTAAACGCCACATCCCGAACAGAAGCCGATAATTTCTGTTTGTAGGCATCCCTGACCAATTTGTCGATAGCAGGTCTTACATGGCCAGATTTTCAACCACTCGTTCATCTTCAAATGTACAGTATTGTTCCGATTTTGTCAGCCCCATCTTGAATTTAGGGCTGACAAAACAGGGTACCTGACAAAATCGGGAAAAAAAATTTCTAGAAAAAAAAAATTACAATTTTGATTTGATAATTGTCCGTTTACTTGTTATTTCGATATATTATGTCAATACCGTGATAAGGGATGACATTAGGTGGTATGAAAAACCCCTAGCAATTGCTTTTGCTAAACTAAATCGAGCATTCGAGCAGTCGCAGAAAGCAATTGCTTCGGTTGATATGAATAAAGTTTTTTCTGACATCTGTTTTCTCAGTCAGGAGCTTTTACTTTTAGAACAAGCTAGTTCGATATGAATAAAGCCCAAATCTGAAGCAATCGCTCGAGAAATTTCCTAGCAATTACTTTATTTTCTAAGCACGCTTGGTAGCAGACTTTTCCAATAAACAAATTCTTCAACAACGTCATGAATTTATAAAATGAGCAATGTTACACTTCAATACAACATTCGACTCAGTTCTTAGAGATAGGAACATGTCTGTATGTGTATGTGTGTGTGTGTGTGTGTGTGTGTGTGTGTGTGTGTGTGTGTGTGTGTGTGTGTGTGTGTGTGTGTGTGTGTGTGTGTGTGTGTGTGTGTGTGTGTGTGTGTGTGTGTGTGTGTGTGTGTGTGTGTGTGTGTGTGTGTGTGTGTGTGTGTGTGTGTGTGTGTGTGTGTGTGTGTGTGTGTGTGTGTGTGTGTGTGTGTGTGTGTGTGTGTGTGTGTGTGTGTGTGTGTGTGTGTGTGTGTGTGTGTGTGTGTGTGTGTGTGTGTGTGTGTGTGCGTGTGTGTGTGCGTGTGTGTGTGTGTGTGTGTGTGTGTGTGTGTGTGTGTGTGTGTGTGTGTGTGTGTGTGTGTGTGTGTGTGTGTGTGTGTGTGTGTGTGTGTGTGTGTGTGTGTGTGTGTGTGTGTGTGTGTGTGTGTGTGTGTGTGTGTGTGTGTGTGTGTGTGTGTGTGTGTGTGTGTGTGTGTGTGTGTGTCTGTATGTATGTATGTGTGTATTAGACCGTTGTAAAAAATGACTTTTTGTTCCCATATGTTTTTTCGATGCCTTTTGGGTCACCTTTTGAGATGATTTGGTTAATTCCTGAGTTAGCGCAACGCGTTTCAATTTTGTATGGAAATTTGTATGGAAGAAGAAATTTTTGCACATTTAATCATCCAGAAAATTTAAATAAGCTTGAAATGAAATTGGTCTTGGATTTTTATTTTTGACTATTCTTAACCTTTTTTTTGCTAAAATGACAAGCTTCTTGTCATGTATTTCATGAAAAAAGTTATAACCATTTCAAAATAAAATATCTGAATCCATTGAAAATATTTAAAAATGATAGACTTTGCTTGCTAGAACTTTCAATAATTTCATGAAATGATTTTGCAAAGGTGATATAAATAAACAAATTGCCTGGCTATGCAAAGCGGTTTTTTGAGTTTTTATTATTCTTAGCCTACGGTTACGCGGCTTTCAAATAAGCAGTCAAAATGCCAAAATTAAAAAAAAATTGAATAACAAAAAAATTTAAAAATTCGAATAACATTTCTGGGCTTCAAGTTAGGTTCGTGCTTTGTTCACATAAATTGAACTGCAAGAATCAAGGAATATTTTTCATCAAAAGATATATTTTTTCAACATTTCAGTACAGTAGTTTCTGGCGATTTTTGAACGAAATTTTTGTTTTCCCATACAAATTTCCATACAAAATTAAAACTCGTTGAGCTGATTCAGGACTGGATGGATCGCTTCCAAAATTTTTATTGTTATTTCTGGCAGCAAAAATAACCAAAAAAAGTTATGAGAGGTGTAAAAATTTAAGAATATGAAATTTCCAACACAGCTTGCAGCGGTCTAGTGTGTATGTTACAAAATAATGTCACACACGTTTCTCGATGACCGCTTGACCGATTTGAGTTCTTGAGGCGTCAAATGAAAGGACTTGCAAATAGCAAAATGGAGGACCTGTTTAAGAACTCAACCCTAAGTGATTGTTTACAAACACTCTTCATACAATGGATTGTGTACATGCCATTTGAAAAACCGTTGGTGTGTAGCTGCAGGATTGATATGCAATTGCAAAACAGCAGAATTTGTTGATCACATAAGTTAGATCACTTTAAACTTAATACATCTTGAACCTATCAGCACGTGTTGACAGCTCATTGCTGCCAAAACTACAGAAATGCTTCATGATTAGGTGTCAATATTCAACAACCTCTTTCTGCTTCCAACCGCGCCGGTGAGGTAAGTTCTAAACGCCAAATAAAAGCTGAAAATACTGTTTCCTAATAAATACGTTTACCAATTTTTCCGCAGTAATATCGGAAACACCATCAAGAGCCTTCGTTATAACTAACTTCAAAAAGCGTAACCATTAATAGCTAAACACTGTGTAGAGCAAGGTTTGTACTATCCCAAGTGCTTCAAATTGTATGGTTTTTTTTAACAATTTACAGATGTCTCCAAAAATGGTGGCTATTGAGAAAAAATCGAAACTCGCTCAGCCTTAAGGAAAAAGTCAAAATCCTTCGGAATCTTGAGGACAAGGCTGCGAAGAAAGCAGACATCGCGAAGAAGTACAACATCCATCCAACAACCGTCAGAAAAATTCAAAAGAATGCTGACTCCATACTTCGTGCGGCATCCAACACCTCGTGTAGTCTTGGTAAGACTTTCAAATACGTTTCCACAGGTGCGCATAAAAATTTGGAGGATGTTTTGTTTCTTTAGTTTCTTAACCAAGGACGCCTGAACAAAACAGTTTCTTCGACCATGCTCATAGTCAAAGCTGATGTTACATTTGCTGAAAGTTGCAACGTCCCAGATTCAATTAAATTTTCACTGTACTGAATACATAAGGGACCTAAGGGACTATCCATAAACCACGTAGACTCATTTTTAGTCATTTAAGACCCCCCCCCCCCCCATCCCCCCCTCGTATACTTCTTTTGTCCATATAAAATTTCGAAAATTTGTATGGAGCGTAGATTTTGGCCAACCCCCCTCCCCCTCCCCCCTGAAGTCCTGAAGTACTTGGTTTATGGATGATCCCTAAGGGCTATCCATAAACCATGTGACAAAATGTAGTCAAGTTTCAACCTCCTTCCATTCGTCATAAATGAAAACTCTTATAAACCTTCAATCACCCCCAACCCTTAACCCTTCATTTCATGATTTTTTTTATTTTTCCTTAAACATGATTTTAAACAGTTGGAAATGATGAGTACATCAAGAAAAAAAAATCGATTTTTCACTTTTTTCATACATTAATGTTGCAAATTTGTTACTTTATGAAACTAAGGGTTAAAATACCAACCCTTAAAATACCAAGTGGTTTGGGTGGTCCTCTACGTGGGTCAGGACAACCCCCAAAAAAACATACAGTGGTAAATGACTGGGAATTTTAGTCCAAAAGCAGAAAATTTCAACTAAATTTAAAGGCTGACAAAATCGGGATAAAATGCTGACAAAATCGGGGATAGACAAAATCGGGGGTAGACAAAATCGGGAGCTGACAAAATCGGAACAATACTGTACAATGTTTACAAAATTTTCTAAAAGCTGTCCGTACCGCTCCGACTCCAATTTTCTTATTGAGTACACCACTTACTTTTTCTCTTCTCCGGAGTAAGACCACGTATTTTGAAATGGAATGTTTTTTAAATGTTATTTTGATATTATCACTTACAGAAATGTGTAAACAAAACGACGCAGTCAGTAGAATTCGAAAAAAATATTCGATTCAAAATTACCGTTAACATTAGGTGTGCTTATAATTGCTGGAACAGTCTATTTTGTTTCTCTTAAATGCCTGGAAGTATTTTAAGCAAATAAACTTAATGTTTTCATGTCTGATTTTAGTTTTTATATATTTTATTTAGTTGGAGACTCCTCAAATATTTAAGAATGTTTTCCTGAAACCCATCCATTAATTGTCGTAGACACAAAAACATCACGATATTGTCATACTCATGGGTTTATGTAGATGACAACTGTCCAGATCGAAAAGTCAATTTCTCAATCCAGCGGATGAGCCTATAAAGTTTAACTCAGCACGTCTACGTTCGAATTACCTACCTACCTTATCGAGCTGTCGCTTCGGAATACAGCACGGCATCCAATTCACGACAGGCGACGCCATGATTGGATCCTTATTAAACTACTTTCTAGCTTAACTGCAGCAGATTTCGTCCAGACATGGGTGACATTTGCAGTGAATGTTTTGTTTTATTCCTAGTTCGGTAGTTACGATTGCCTTCCTCAGTTTCATTGCTACCAACTCGAGTTTACGATAAATACGGCGTGATTTCCTAAACGTTCGGGAAATCCCCGTAAACATTAAGCTGATGGCTGTGCTGTTATATGGAACACGTGTTTTCCTTCGATGGACCAGGTTCGAATACTTATAGAGGTAAACGAAATGGCTGCTCCTGATTATTGCAGAAAAAAGCTTTTCTCATAATGTGTTTAAAGCGTGTTATCACACATTCCTATACCTATTATTTATTAAGTAGAATCAAGTAGAATTCTTGTTTACTGCTATCCAAACTATTTATTAAAAAAAAATTGTCTTTCTTTTGTGGTTGGTGTCATTTTTTGTCATTTTTGTAATTTTTGTAATTTTTGTAATTTTTGTAATTTTTGTAATTTTTGTAATTTTTGTAATTTTTGTAATTTTTGTAATTTTTGTAATTTTTGTAATTTTTGTAATTTTTGTAATTTTTGTAATTTTTGTAATTTTTGTAATTTTTGTAATTTTTGTAATTTTTGTAATTTTTGTAATTTTTGTAATTTTTGTAATTTTTGTAATTTTTGTAATTTTTGTAATTTTTGTAATTTTTGTAATTTTTGTAATTTTTGTAATTTTTGTAATTTTTGTAATTTTTGTAATTTTTGTAATTTTTGTAATTTTTGTAATTTTTGTAATTTTTGTAATTTTTGTAATTTTTGTAATTTTTGTAATTTTTGTAATTTTTGTAATTTTTGTAATTTTTGTAATTTTTGTAATTTTTGTAATTTTTGTAATTTTTGTAATTTTTGTAATTTTTGTAATTTTTGTAATTTTTGTAATTTTTGTAATTTTTGTAATTTTTGTAATTTTTGTAATTTTTGTAATTTTTGTAATTTTTGTAATTTTTGTAATTTTTGTAATTTTTGTAATTTTTGTAATTTTTGTAATTTTTGTAATTTTTGTAATTTTTGTAATTTTTGTAATTTTTGTAATTTTTGTAATTTTTGTAATTTTTGTAATTTTTGTAATTTTTGTAATTTTTGTAATTTTTGTAATTTTTGTAATTTTTGTAATTTTTGTAATTTTTGTAATTTTTGTAATTTTTGTATTTTTTGTAATTTTTGTAATTTTTGTAATTTTTGTAATTTTTGTCATTTTTGTCATTTTTGTCATTTTTGTCATTTTTGTCATTTTTGTCATTTTTGTCATTTTTGTCATTTTTGTCATTTTTGTCATTTTTGTCATTTTTGTCATTTTTGTCATTTTTGTCATTTTTGTCATTTTTGTCATTTTTGTCATTTTTGTCATTTTTGTCTTTTTTGTCATTTTTGTCATTTTTGTCATTTTTGTCATTTTTGTCATTTTTGTCATTTTTGTCATTTTTGTCATTTTTGTCATTTTTGTCATTTTTGTCATTTTTGTCATTTTTGTCATTTTTGTCATTTTTGTCATTTTTGTCATTTTTGTCATTTTTGTCATTTTTGTCATTTTTGTCATTTTTGTCATTTTTGTCATTTTTGTCATTTTTGTCATTTTTGTCATTTTTGTCATTTTTGTCATTTTTGTCATTTTTGTCATTTTTGTCATTTTTGTCATTTTTGTCATTTTTGTCATTTTTGTCATTTTTGTCATTTTTGTCATTTTTGTCATTTTTGTCATTTTTGTCATTTTTGTCATTTTTGTCATTTTTGTCATTTTTGTCATTTTTGTCATTTTTGTCATTTTTGTCATTTTTGTCATTTTTGTCATTTTTGTCATTTTTGTCATTTTTGTCATTTTTGTCATTTTTGTCATTTTTGTCATTTTTGTCATTTTTGTCATTTTTGTCATTTTTGTCATTTTTGTCATTTTTGTCATTTTTGTCATTTTTGTCATTTTTGTCATTTTTGTCATTTTTGTCATTTTTGTCATTTTTGTCATTTTTGTCATTTTTGTCATTTTTGTCATTTTTGTCATTTTTGTCATTTTTGTCATTTTTGTCATTTTTGTCATTTTTGTCATTTTTGTCATTTTTGTCATTTTTGTCATTTTTGTCATTTTTGTCATTTTTGTCATTTTTGTCATTTTTGTCATTTTTGTCATTTTTGTCATTTTTGTCATTTTTGTCATTTTTGTCATTTTTGTCATTTTTGTCATTTTTGTCATTTTTGTCATTTTTGTCATTTTTGTCATTTTTGTCATTTTTGTCATTTTTGTCATTTTTGTCATTTTTGTCATTTTTGTCATTTTTGTCATTTTTGTCATTTTTGTCATTTTTGTCATTTTTGTCATTTTTGTCATTTTTGTCATTTTTGTCATTTTTGTCATTTTTGTCATTTTTGTCATTTTTGTCATTTTTGTCATTTTTGTCATTTTTGTCATTTTTGTCATTTTTGTCATTTTTGTCATTTTTGTCATTTTTGTCATTTTTGTCATTTTTGTCATTTTTGTCATTTTTGTCATTTTTGTCATTTTTGTCATTTTTGTCATTTTTGTCATTTTTGTCATTTTTGTCATTTTTGTCATTTTTGTCATTTTTGTCATTTTTGTTGTTTTTGAATTTCTCAAACCTTGGGGTCTGAAAAGCTTCGTTTTGATCCGAAACGCAACGATGATATAAATCAACACCATTTTTGATCCTTGGGACCGAGCCTGCATATGGTTTTTGTGGCAATTTTTAAAAAGAAAATTTTCTGCTAAAAAATTTTGTCGAAGACCGTAAGTTGGTTTCTGAATAGACAAAAAAGTATGTCTTTTGGCATTGATGAACAATAAGTTTAATTGACAACACTGCTGCCTGCCTAGCGAAGAATTGTATGACTACTTTTCATACGATATTTCGCGAGACACCAGCACTAATGTCAATTGAATTTATTGTTTTTCAATAACGAAAGACATGCCCCTATTAAATACCCAACAACTTTTTTGCCTCATAAGATACTGAGTTATGGCCTTCGACAAAGTTGTTCAGCGGAAAATTTCCTGTTATGAATTTATAAATTGGCACTAATACCATTAGCAAGCTTGATTCCACAGAAAAAGCTAAAATGCTGTTGGTTTTTCAGTACAAAATATTTAATTTTCCCATACAAACCTTAAATTTCAAATTTACTCATGTTAATTTAACTTAAAAATTCTGGCAAAAATCATAGACGAGTGTGGACCAAAACGAAACTTTTTAGATTCCAGGGTTTGAGAAATTCAAAAAAGACCCCAAATCGACTTAGTCTGTTAGTACATATGTACCAACACATGCTCAGAACCTCCAATTGGCTCGTTTTCAATCAACGTCGTTGACGTCGTCGTCGTCCGTTTCTTGTTATTGACGTGACAATTTCCTGTCTCCCGGTAATCAATCGGTCGATTGCTGGAAAAGCAGTTCAGATCAATGTCGATGATTTTTTTTTTCATTCAGGGCGCCCTTCTATCGATAAATTGTGCTAAATTTCACACGCTCGCTCGTTCGCTGATCAAAAGTGTCCCGAAATCCAATTAACTGAAACTGTCCACCAATTTTCTCAACGATTGAAGGGACTTGATTTGATGAGATTTGTTTTTTGTTTTTCGAGTAAAAAGTTTTGTTTTTCTACCTCACTCAACGAATCTTTACAGGGTGATTATTAACAACTTTAAACATATGTTTTCCAATTTTCAATGGCGAAACTTCAATTCAATTGGGGAAAAAATCCGTCACGTTTTCAATGTCAAGTTCTTCTATGCCAAATGATCACGTAGTTACAACGTCAATGAAGTGACTGATGATGCTGCATAGAGTTCCATTTGAAAATCACATCCGGCCAGGCTGGTCTGTTACAATCGGTATGTCGAATAGTTCCATGTATTGGGTTGATTCCATCGTCTAAACGGGATTTCATTTCCTGTCAGTCGAGAGGGCTGGCTTCACGGACCAAAAAAAATCCAACCAGAACCACTTCTGATGAGAAGCGTCCCATACTGGAGAATGGATGGCGCATTCGAAGATAAAACTCTTGTTTTCATTTTTTTTTTTGCGCAACTGATCCGGTGGACAGATGATGCGTTCAGTCAATCATTTTAGCTAGAGCTCAATTAATTGGTGATCGTTTCAATAATTGCTTCCACGAACAGGATGCTGGAAATGCTTTTTGCAGGAATTTTTGTCGACTATCAATCCAGTTGTTTGATAAATTACTGATTGTAAGAGGAAGTTAACTGAATTCTGCATTTCAATAAAAATTCAAAACGTAGGTTCTTGGTAACGAGCTTCAGTTTTCTCAATTTAGAAAGCTGTATAGGTATACAATGGTGTTTGTACTAAAGAAGAATTTGCATCCCTAATGTTTTGTTTTTCTCATACCTGAATTTATTTATTTTTGTATTGCGGAAAATAAGATTTGAAAATGTTAAAAGCTTTACGATTAATCGACACCGATAGAGTTCTTCTAATGAAGAGAGAACCGATGTAAATTTTAGCACACTAATCAAGAAGCACTTTCTCCCCCAGCAGATCTAATCTCTGCAATTGGTAGTCTAAGAGGCCTACAGATTCGTACGTCAAACCCAGTCAAGCGTACCCAGCTTTAAACCTATCATATGCGCACTGAGGCTGATTACCACTAAATTCGTCTATTTGAGGAACCGCTGCTGCTTCAAGCTTGCCAAAATAAATCTACTCAATCAAATGGTAGCCGGTAGCAGAAGCCGGCCGGCCAATGGAAGCCTACCGTGAAATTAGATTAGGCTACCTACCTACAGGTTCCGAAAATGATTGCTCCCGAAATATCACGGTTCGATTTTTGGGCATCGGTTTGGTTTGGGGAACAAGCCGACAAAAAGTTTCGTTTCTTCTGCTATGCTCTTGACTTTAGTAGAAATTGTTAGGTACACATTCCTGAGGGTGTTTTCCTTTCGTTCATTTTTCACCAATCGAAACTCGGTCAACCGTCGTCGACGATGAGAAGAAAAGGCTGTGTTGATGAAGAATTGAATGAATTTGAGAGCTGTAGGTTTCTCGAGATTTGTCTAATTGCAGACTGGGTTAGGTTTTGGGAAGATTTTTAAGCTTTTGCTTAACTGATTTACGCACAGATTGGATCAATTTAATTATGAAAAACTTTCAACAGTGAATTAAATAATAATATTGTGGTGTACACAAACATTCAATGCTATTACTCATTGTTAATTATTTGTAATTCATTGAATTTGTATATCTATAAGATTAAGAGATAATTTTGTTTATTACCATTGTTATCATGAGCTTTTAATGACATGAATACCACGAGAATGATTCCCAGCAAACATTTTTGTTGATATATTTCTCAACAACTTTATAATAGAATGATCGTATGAAACACGAAAAAACAGCATTTACCTACCAAAGTGGAGGCAATATACATACAAATTTTCAACTTCTGGCTAAAGCGATAAGAGTATACGATTTCGACACCATATTCATACATACTGAAAGAATGCAAGAGAGCACAAGTTTTTTTCTCTAAACACATGTGAACTGTTGCCAGCGACAATATTTGCTGCCTCTGTCATTGGGCAATTCTTGCAAATACACCATCTGATTTTGAGCAATCTGGTTGCACTGCTGGTCGCAAAGAGAACATCAAAGCTGTTCTCTCTTTTGACAGACGCGGGAGAAAAAAGGAACGAAATCGTTTTCAAAATCTGCAAACATGGCGGACTTTTATAATATCCGATTCAAACCATTTAATACGACTTCGAGTAAAGATTTTTACGACATTTTACTGGCGTTAGTTGGAATTACGATTCGCAGTAACGTTTTTAATGACTTGAGTTATCATTTTAAATGCGATTTCATGTTTGCTGGGAAGTGTCACTAATAAAACATAATAATAATAAAACTCGTCAGTTGACTGACGGTCGCCATAGAATAAATATATCCAACAACGCACATTTTTGTTTGCCCGGATATTCGATAGAAAACTTGGGAAAGCTGCCCAGATTTTGAACAACGAATTTGTTGAAAAACTTTCACCGAAAAATCACTAACGGGTTTCTGTCAGCCTTAAATACGCTTTAAAAACTGGTGATGTGTTTCGATGAAACACTTGCTTCAAGTGTTTTTCTTCTTGAATTTTGTTGCATAATTTCTGGATTTTGACCAAATTTGCCCGGATTTGCCCGGCACGGAGACGAGCTGAAAAAAACTGGCAACCTCATTTTATAAAGCTTTAATATTCTTAGTTTGGATACGTGTAAGATGCAACGAAATGCATAACAAAGTGATGGCTTGGTTATTTCCCTGGATTTCTCATGAATATATTATTCTTGTTTGTTTTGATGATATAAGATTGATTATTTATATAGTTTATTGTGATTTCACAATATTTTATTTGGCTATTTGTAGATAGTTTCGAATTTAAAAAAAAACTTATCTGAAAAATACCTACAATTGATGACAACGTTTAACTACATTACTGTATGAGGATTGTAAAAATGAGTCATAAAATCTATCTATACCTATAAATTCTATCAAATTATTTTTTCGACCGGGATGATTTTAAGGTTTTGTAATGGCTTTTCGGTCTTATCGGTAAATGATTAAAACACTTTTATTTCAGCTTCCTATAACGTTTCAAATACTATGTATTATTTTTCAAGGAATCGGACATAAGTGTTATCGTTCAAAACAGATTCGCTCCTATAGCGTTCATCGAGCATCGAAATTCTGGGTTACCAATATGTGATAGTATTGGTCTAGACTGCGGCGCCTATTCCGTCGTTAGTAACCAACATGCATAATCTGCATAGAGAGAGAATTCTTTTTATTTGGAATGGTAAAGATCCAAACTCCACAACTGCTTCACAAATTGCAACAATTTACAACATTCTCTCTGCACTGGTTTCTCTCATTATAACTCAAACCTCCTCATTTTCCCGCACAAATTACCACAATTTCAATCATTGGCTGCACAACCTGTGTGATCATTGACGTATTTTCTCCTTTTATCTCAATCCCCCGGTAAATCATCAGGTGTTGGAGTTTTTTTTTTTTTAATAATAGGTAATAATTTATTTAAAACTAATGTTCGGGTTATCAATTAATTTCATAACATTTCCTATCACTATCTTACACCAATAAAGACTAACTAAATATCATTAATTATTTCTTTCATAATGTATGTAGAAAATTTTATATACTCCTGGTTCATTGAGAACTTGCTACACACTGTTCGGCTTTGTTCTAAACACACGATCGTTCCTGGGTGCACAAGCATTGCCGTTCACATTTCCATTGCTGACGCGCATTTTCAGTACCTTCTTCTTCTAATTTCTAGTAAGAGTTGACTGCTGTTCGCTTATAGTTTTTGGTCTCTCTGATCCACTGTCAGAATCCGATGCATCATATGAAGTCAATTGTCATTCCACATTTCTCACCTTTCCTGCACGTTTCAAGCTTCTCTCCATCTGCATATCAAGCGTCATCGTATCCACTTTTTCCGTCAACGAAGTTTCCTTTATAGTCGAATGGTCCACTGCCGTTTCCCGTGACTTATTTTCCAAGGCGACTTTGAGTGAGTTCCGTTTGGGGTTTGTGTTCGGGTGTAGCTCATTTGAATTCGTCGTAGAACTCTGAGTGACTACATTGTCTGTAGATACCCAGTAAACATGAATCGACAGAGAGGTAACTCAAATCGACAGAGGGATCATATCGATCTCTCTAACGATTTTGCATCATCTAATCGGCAGAGAGGAACACACGACCATACGCGTGCCTTGGTGGGTGCCACGAAATAATCTAAGACACGCCCTACAGAGAAACACACGAAAACAATCCGATTCGTGTTTGTATGCTTCCCTTCGAGACGCGTGTTTGCCTGCCCGAGAAGTCGACTGCTACGATTGAAAGCACGCATATGAAAAAAATCACGGGGATAACATGCGTGTAGGAGTAGTACGATTCAAACTGATTTCACATGTACGCATTCGTATTCGTTGCCTCTAGGTATCACGGCAGGACAAACCGAATGAGAATATATTCGCGTTATTGGAGTATCGCCGAAATTAACCGTTTTATTCTAAGTTTGGTGACTCAACTCTCAATTTTCTGCACGCTCTGTCGATTTTTGAGAAGACGCGCTTACTGGGCCGTACGAGTGTTCGATTCAAACTGATTTCGCATGTAAGCATTCGTATTCGTTGCCTTTAGGTATCTCGGTAGAACAAACCGAATGAGAATATTTGCGTTCTCGGAGTGTCGCCGAAATTACCCGTTTTATTCTATGTTCGGTGACTCAACTCTCAATTTTTTGCAGGCTCTGTCGATTTCTGAGAGGACGCGTTTACTGGGTACTAGAGGAGACGCAGTATGGAATCTTCCTTTCGTCCATGTGCTAACCACATTACTATAGGTTGCCTGCGCTAGAGTAGCATTACCGTCGACCACGTGGTGTACTGATACCACATCTTCAAACCTCAAATTGATCAACCCATCTATTGACAGGTTCCGCCGTTAAAATGCGTTATATGGAGAGAAATTCTTGTGGAGAGTGTAAGTTGAGAAAGGGAACACCAACGTGTGGAGATTGAAAAAAACGGGTAAGACGTATTTCACGAAGAGAGGTCGGTTTGAGACTGTCAGCGTGTTGAGGCGAATGAAAATAATTTGGTCGTTTTCGACAACGAGGACAAATATCTCTCTCATCGTTCCATCGCTAAAGCGGAATTCCACGGAGTCGCGAGTGATTAAGCGGCTCGAGGAACGATTGAAAATCACAACCGCGTAGTTGGGGCCTTCAACCGAACCCGAACTCATCCGTTCGGGATGTGGCTAAGAAGCTGCACCTAAGCCGAAGTTTTGTCCAGAAGGCCAAAACTAAGGCTGGGCTTCAAACGTTCAAGGTACAAAAGGCCCCTAATCGCGACGAGAAGCAGAACAAGTCCGCGAAAACCCGTGCCTGGAAGTTGTACCTGAACATGCTGACGAAAGTTGAATGCTGCATCATGGACGACGAAACATATGTGAAGGCCGACTTCAAACAGATCCCAGGCAACCTGTTTTTCACGGCCAAGGATAAGTTCAGCGTTCCGGAGCATGTCCGCACTCAGAAGATGTCCCAATTTGCGAATAAATTCCTGGTTTGGCAAGCCATTTGCACGTGCGGGAAGTGGAGTGCACCTTTCGTGACCCAGGACACGATTAACAGACAGGTGTACGTACCTGAAAGAGTGCCTCCAGAGGCGGCAGCTTCCTCTCCTGAAGGCCCATATCGTCCTAACAATCTTCTGGCTGGATTTGGCCTCATGCCACTGCTCCAAGAACGTTGCCGAATATGTTCAACCCTCCCAACACTCCGGAGCTCCGCCCCATCGAGTAGTACTGGGCGATTATGAAGCAGCACCTTCTTAAACGACCTAAGAGTGAAGACAGTCGAGGAACTGAAGAAAGTATGGGTTTGTCTGTGGTACGGGTTTACATGAAAAAAAAAACGGTTGCTTCACAGGTTGTGCAGAATCTTATGGCCGGAGTAAAGGCCAAGGTGCGGGTATTTGCGTATGGACTGTAAATAAAATACGAGTAAAATGGTTAAATGAAGTTTAATAATTATTTATCAATCCCTGAAAATTTGATGGCAATCGGATGAAAACACGAATACTGCGAACCTCCTGCAAACATTTTTGTAGGTATATTTCTCAACAAACTTTGCTATACGTTTCATATACATTATAAAATCATCTTATATAACTCGAAAAAACAGCATTTACGTACTAAAGTGGAGGCAATATACATACATATTTTTAACTTTCGGCTTAGAGCAAGTTCACTGGTGTTGGGAAAAAGTGGTAGAAATTTTGACACTTACGGCACATTTTGAAAATTTGGCCATGCAAAAACATTTTCAAGATCTGTGGCCTTCTAGTTTTTTTTACAACACGTGTTGTATTTTCGCGTGCTGTGATGCAAAAATAGCAATATTTCTATCACATACGGCTGAAATAGAAACAGTGTTGTAAAAAAATACAACGCCCAAAGATCTTGAAAACATTTTTGCATGGTAAAATTTTCAAAATGTCAAAATTCAAGTCACTTTTTCCCAACACCAGTGAACTTGCTCTTAAGCGATAAGAGTTGTAAAAATTGGACGATATACAACACCTTTTACCGTACATCCTGACAGTATGCGAGAGAGCGCAAGTTTTGCTCTCAATGCATGCAAACCATTGCCAGCGACAATATTTGCTGCTTCTCTCATTGGCCAGTTTATCCAAATGGACCCTCTGATTTTTAGAAATCTGGTTGCACTGCTTATCGCAAAGAGAACAACAAGGTTGTTTTCTTATTTGAATCCCGCACGCGGGAGACAAATTTACAAACATGGCGGACTTTTGTCATATACGAGTCGGTAGACTAACCATTTTTACGACCAGTTACTTGGTTTGGTAGGAATTACGATTCGCATTAACATTGTTAACGAGTCGAGCTGACATTTCTTATGCGATGTTATGTTTGCTGGGTCAATTTTGTGTGTGGCAATTTCATCGTGGACACCCTTTAAGTCTTCGACTGGACTTTGAGCCCTCGACTAACAATCTTCGCCTAGACTGTACTTAAAGTCCTTAACTGGACATGAAGTTCTCGAGTGGCGACCTGCCCCTCAACTGGATATAAAGTCCTGGACTGGACTTCGAGTCCCCGACTGGTGATCTTCGCCTAAACTGGACTGATACTCCTAAACTGGTGTTCACTGCTCAAACTGGACATTAAGTCCTCGACTGGCGACCTGCACCTATACTGCACATTGAGCCCAATACTGGTGAAACCACCTAAGCTGGGCATTCAGTCTTTGCTGGCGATCTTCGTCTTTACAAGATTCAACGAATGCTCAGCTTTCGTACGAAAAACTAACCACTGGAAATCACGAACAAGCGTTTTTAACGTAAAACTTTCACATGAATTGACTGGCGTTCCCCCTAATGAATAACAAACGTAAAAATAATCGCGCCGGCACCTTTACTATTCATCTATTAAACTCAGTTGATAATTTGTTGAATCAGGGAAATAACACTCCAGTTGAAAATTTAGCTTCGAGATATTTTTTTTTGCTGAGCGCCATTTTGGTTTTCTCTAGGCAATCGTAGATTTTCTTCAAATTCAAACAAATATTATCTTTTAACTTTGCCTTTGCTGATGGGTCCTGTCACGGTCGCCAATGTAAAATGCCGGTTTGTCGGGAGGAAGTTTTTATATTTCAGCACAACGAGGGATGATCAAATATAAATTTTTAAGTTGCAAAAGTGATTTATAAGTACGTTGTAATGGACTTTAGTCATAAAAAGTGCACAAAACAACACAAATCGGGACTCATTACTCACAAAAAGTACATTGAGGTGCTTTATTCCCCTAGAAACTGAATAGAAGGTCATTTTGACTTGCTTTGGAACTTAAAAGTATCAATAAAAACTTAAATTTTGGGCTGCATAGGTCCGCCTCCAAATCAATATTGATGGGACTGAGAAAGCTTTTTCGTACCGCTTTTATGAAACTTTGTGTTGCTTGGGTAGTTACTTAAAACCATGTGTTCTATTGACTAAAGTTATGTTGAAAATATACATTTTAAATTTTAAATTTCTTAGTTAGAAAGAATTGGATCTCACACACACGGTACAGATCTATCGTGTTACTGAGCGGTACATTTTCTGACAGTTCTCTTTTTCCCTGATCATTCATCATCGCCCTCACTTGGTTTTGTGTGTTTTATATGTTCGTATGTCGGTCGGCCTGGGAGCTTTATATCAAAAGCCAACAATTTTTGCATGGGTAATTTTTTACGATTCTGCTGGTTCTGAATGCTTGGCACCTATAGGTAGACTTGTGCTCGTCACGGATTCTTGTTACCTTATCCCACGCAAGTGTTTTTTTTCTGTGTTCAGTACTTAACCCGGCTTTGGCCAAGTTCCGTCCCAGGCCCAGGCCAAGTGCTATTTAGTGCCATGCGGTGGCAGGCTGTTCTCACGTCATCAGTCACGCTGTTCGGACTCCACGACAGGGCTGAGCTGCGGTTGGGGGCTCGAATCGCCAACAACTCCTACCTATAGAATGTGCCACAGGTACGAGGACTAGGTAGGTATAAGGTATCAACGCAAAACTGCAACCGGATTCTGGCCGGAGACCTCTGACAGTAATAACAATAAAAAAGGCACACATTTTCTACTGTCATGTCATTAAACGCCATTGTATTATTTGCATGGTGGTGGGGAGACCCTTTTGTCTGCGAATTGGGGGTCCGTTTTTGTTTCCCTGGCTTTGTTGCCCTGCTGGCCAGTTGCGATGGCTGAGCTGAAAACAGTCGTCGTCGTTGTCGTCGTTCGGTATTGTAGAAACAATTCAGTTCATATTTCTTGGCTTTTGTTTAGTGTTATTGTATCTGAGATAATAATAACATGTGCGAAAATGTTTGCCGGTTGCAGAAATGGAGTAGAAAAATATGAAATCAATTATTCACACATGACTTTAGCAAAGCATTTTGCCTCCGATCCGGCTTTGTTGCTGCTAAATGAAGCATGTCCCATTTGTTGCAGTCTGTATTTTTGGTAATTTGAAGATCGTTCGAGTGATGAAAATTTATCAAAGGATTTTGCAATGACTCATTTACTGTAATGTTGAAAAACAGATCCGGGTACCGTTTATAATAAACTTCGTCAAATTCCAGTGTGATTGTTGCTAACGATACAACTTTTGTTGTTCAAAATATCAAAAAAAAAACTATACCGTAGATAAGGTAGACTTCCGCCTTTGATGTTTGGAAGCAATGCATGAGAAATGGAATGCACTCAGATACAGACCCGGACAAATCCGAGCTGTTTGAACCAAAAACCTGTCAAAATCTGAGCAGCTAATTTCATAATTTTCAACCTCAAATCCGGGCAACATCTCACTATGGGACACCCCCATACAATTAGGCGAAAAAATTATAGTTTTGCTTATATGAACTTTATTGAAGATGATATAAATTTTATGCATTGAACAACCAATACAAAATATTTTCATCTCTGAGATAAGAGATTGATTTATTGTTCGACCGGGAATAATTTATAGATGCTACATGATGTTTACATTAAACATACTATGTTACTGCTAGAACCAGAAGGGATCCAGCCTAAGCCCTCGAGTCCCTGGTCGTTCCTCTGGAGACTCAGTGGAGGGTGGGCACACAAGGCCGTCTTTTGATTGGCTGAGCTCGAGCGTGCGGCAACGGAGGTCTCAAGGTCGGCTCTTGGACTTAATTACCAAATCGGAGTTCCTTTTAAAATTGATTAGGTAAAGCTGAATAACATTTTCAAGCTTTATTTCCTAACCTTACAAGTCTGTGAATGCATGTCAGTGTTTTGTATGTTTGAGTGTTATTTTTTTTTCAGGTATGTACCTGGTTCTGTAGTTTCGGCGATTCGGACGTATCGAGAGCAAGTAGGGTGACTTCCGGGTCCAAAACTTGGCGGAATCTGCTGTTGGTAAATATTGTTTGCCTTGGGCTGCACGTGGCGGATACCATTTACAAAATGGCGAATTTGTGGCGGTTAAGGTGTTCTGGCTAGATTTTGCGATTCGTTGCGACGGATTACAGAATGAGCGTGGCGCGCATCATTGATGCTATCCGAAAACCGAGCTGAAATACCTCGGCCGGTCCCCCTTTCGGGAATAGTTTTTCCAGCTCAGCCTAGACGATAGTCACGGGTCCTGAGGGATCATAAGGTTTAAACCCTCGGTTCTTCTTTTCCTCTTCATTTCCATATATCTCACCTGATCCTTTTCTGAAGCAATGTCAACAATTAATTTGGTTTTTGGATTAAATTCACTTTTTGAATATCCGTTACGTTTAACGTATCCTTAGAACCACTTTACGCAGAACTCTACTCGTTCGTGGGCCGAAGGCAATAGGCCGAGCCCCTGGAACCGAAGTCCAGTCGAACCCCAACTTTTCCGAAAATCCTCCCATCTCCCAATTTTCCGTGCTCTCTCTCATTCTCTCATTTCTTTTCTACAGATTCTTCGACCAGTTGGATAGTGGTCGAAAGTAAATTGTCGGAGTGTCTGTTTGGTGAGGGGGTTTAGTGTATGTCAGGCATGTCAAACTCGTTAAGGTGTGCGGGCCGCATTATAAATTTTCTATGACGTAGAGGGCCGCAGCCAAAATCAGTTAGAAAACTTAACAAATTAGTTTCGCGGAGATTGGATACAATACAATGGAATATAGTTATAATTGAACTTGGAATGCTTTTAATATTTAACATTCTTGTATTATAATGCATCTATTGTCCTGATGCTTGACATCTTTTCTGAGTTACAGACTTACTGACTTATTTGTAACTGACACTTTCATTATTGGTCATAAATTTTTATCAGATAATCTCGAACGAAGAGGAGTTTTTGTAGCTTCATTATGGAAAAAAAAAACTGCTCACATAGACAGATACTTGCAAACATAGCAAGAATTCTGGCAACAAATTTCCGTAACTCAACGCAGCGTTCAGGCAAATAGCTGTAAAATTTTGGTACAGCCACTTCAATGTATTTCGCTTTTAATAATGAATCGCACCGCAGCTCTATCATCTCTAGTTGCAAAGTATCAGCAACATTTTCAGGAGCAAACGAAAATGGAGATACAAACAACGAAAATTCTTGCTCGTATGAATAAAAGTCACGAAAACGGCTTTTGTATGCATCTTGTAAGGATTCTAGGGGAAGTACATATTTACCAAATGATGTTTTCTTTGGAAGTTTGGTTGATCCATAACCGTAACTTCGCTTTAAAATTTTTTACATCATCACATGAAGCTATGATATTTTTTTCTTATCGTTGAAGTTTTAAGTTCAAATCTTGCAGGTGGCCAGTGAGATCAACGGCAAATGCCAAATCATGAACCTAGTCGTCTGCTTGAAAATGTTCAACAGGTTCACCTTTCATTTCAAAAAATAATATTATTTCACCTCGTAGCAAGAAAGCCAGCGTACTTCTGTGTAGTAGGAAACACAATCGAATTCATGTCTAATGTCTTCCAAAAATGGCGAAAATTGGCGATGCTTCAAGCCACGGGCACGGGATCAGATAAAATTTATAATATCTGAAACTGGGTTAAGCACATGTTGGAACTTTTATTGCATTAAGTTGAAAACGTTACATTTAACTTTAGTTTTTTGCAGTAATATGTTACATTAAAATCAGTGGTGTTTTTTTTTGTCACAATTTAAGACGGGGCTACGTGGGCCGCATTGACCAAGGCCGCAGGCCGCATGCGGCCCGCAAACCCCCAGTTTGACATGCCTGGTGTATGTAGTGTATATTTAAATATTTTTGAAACCTAAGTCTAGGGAGAAACGAGCACAATCTCTTGACTTCAACAATACGAACGGTAACAACTATTATGCCAAAATGGTTAAAAATTACCCATTTTGGTTTTCATCATAACTTTGAATGATGCAAGTATATGCTGCTTTTTTTTCTTGCATTAGCCTTATTAGACATTAAGAGATATTTATATTTAAGAGACAAAAAAAGTTTTAAGCATCGCTGAGCATTTTTCTTAGATACTTAAATGGACCCTTAGAGTAAAACAAAAAATTACTCATTTTTCATACTTTTTTTGGTAACCGTGTGAAAATGGAAAATATTCAAAAAAGCTAAAATAAGCTTTCAAACGATGTATTGTATTATCGGAGAAAATTTGATTTTAATACTATTGTATCTGAAGTATATTTTTTTAAATGTTCTTAGTCTGATGTGTGTGAAACGATAAGTGCTTATTATAATGATCTGAAAATTAAGGATATCTCGGTTTATTATAAAGCTACGAAATGGTATATGACAAATATCACTACGATGTAATTAATTTTTTTTTTTTTTTTGACGCCTCAAACCCCATAGTGCATCTGAGCAAATTTGAGCAAAAACTCGAAAATTATAGATTAAAAATCAAGAAAAACACTTGAAGCATTATGTGTTTATCAAAAGTTTATGTTATTCCACTCGTCCAGAAAAGTAATGTCACAACACAAGGATCCATATATGAATCAGTATTCCATACAACAGGTGAAAACCTTCAAATACTTAGGTATTCATTTAGATAGTTTCCTGGAGTTGCCATATACAACATTTAGAAAAAAGGTTGTCTCTGATCTGTGGTGTACTCTGGAGACTGAAGAATTTTGTGCCACGACATGTCTTTTTAAAATTCTAGTAGTACAATCCATCCACTCTCTATTTCACTATCTTGTAAAAGTCTGGGGACGTGCATCTCTACCACATTTCAATAAACTTCAAACTTTGTAAAATAGATGCTCGAAAAATATTTACAATCTACCTTTGCTGTATCCAATTAGGCTTCCCAAGCAACCAAAAGTCTCGTTAAAAAGGTCAAACTAAAGAAAACTAAAAAAAAAATTTTGGCATATAGTCTGAGATACTGGCCCTGATCAATTTTCATGTCATCCGAAGTAGACATGATACCAGAAAGAAGAAGAAAAAGAAGAAAAAAAAACCTATTTACACTTTTTATGGGTCATACTAAATATGTATAGGTATGAACAATTTAAAGTAACAAATGCTAAACAATTTTTCATAATAAAAACTATATCCATTTGGTTAATTCTTTAGATTTTAACATTTTTTTTTTTCAAAATTTTCTCAATCGAAAGAAAACGATTTTTTTTTTTCGAAAAAATGCATATATGGAAAATATCTAAACACAATAACTTGAAAGCGTGTTTTCTCGGAGTTAGTATTAATGGACTTATACCACTTTGGCCTTAATTGAGAGAACCCTAAAACGATTAATGATATCTGAATTTAATTTTAAAATTCATTTTTGTCATTTTTTGTCATTTTTGTCATTTTTGTCATTTTTGTCATTTTTGTCATTTTTGTCATTTTTGTCATTTTTGTCATTTTTGTCATTTTTGTCATTTTTGTCATTTTTGTCATTTTTGTCATTTTTGTCATTTTTGTCATTTTTGTCATTTTTGTCATTTTTGTCATTTTTGTCATTTTTGTCATTTTTGTCATTTTTGTCATTTTTGTCATTTTTGTCATTTTTGTCATTTTTGTCATTTTTGTCATTTTTGTCATTTTTGTCATTTTTGTCATTTTTGTCATTTTTGTCATTTTTGTCATTTTTGTCATTTTTGTCATTTTTGTCATTTTTGTCATTTTTGTCATTTTTGTCATTTTTGTCATTTTTGTCATTTTTGTCATTTTTGTCATTTTTGTCATTTTTGTCATTTTTGTCATTTTCGTCTTTCTTGCCAGTTTTGTCCATTCGGCCTTAAGTTCATTCGGTCTGACGACCATTTGGGCTAATATCAATTCGGCCTTAAGTCCTTTCGGTCTGATGACCATTTGTTCTAATTTCAATTCGGCTTACCGTCAACCGTCATCCATTTGGCCTGATGACCGTTTGGCCTCTTGTCTCAATAATTTTATGACAAATAACTCGGCCACATGTCCTATTCGGCATATTGTCTTATTCGGACGAACTGCCTTTGGCCTCATACTCAAAACAAAATCGGCCTGGCTTAGCCTGAAAGCCTACAGCTAGATGTCGCCCTAATCCAAGGAATAATTTACCCGTTTTAAAGAGAAATATTGGAACCAGTGAGCATACAGACATTCGAAAAACCTACTTCACAAAGGTGCCAATGTGGAATGTTATCTAATCAAAACCCTGAGGCCCCGGTGACCGTTTCCTGCCCATGTGTAGCGAAACCCGGTCACTCGCACAACCCAAAAGAAGCGCCCCTCAATTGATTAACGGGTGCACTAATCGTTTGTAACTTTGGTCCCTCCGTGAAACCTTAAACATGAACCGCTGCCGATAAAGTCGACCAAAGTCGCGTTTGAAGAGGCTGGAAATTAGTACCCTTTTAATTGCTCTAGCCCTCCGCACCAATCTGCTGCTGTTTAGCGGTCGGCCACCGTTGGAACTTCTAACTTTCCGGCAATCTCACAAAAAAAAACTACAATCGCCAGCTAAACTTTCGGTCTGAAAAATGAGCTAATAATATTAATTAACCAACTAATGGCGAAACGCCGAATAGAGACATGATTGCGCATATGCTGTATGCTGGGGTGATTTTTGGGGCTTATCTTTGGGCGATTTTTTTTTCTTTCTTTGACAAAGTGTCAGTCGGCTTCTAGCGACATTCGAAGGGGTCAGGACAGGAAGCTTCAGATGGAGTTTTGGATCTATGTTTTGGGTTTTTCGCTTTAGCATACAAAAAAAACCGAAACCATGTCAGACGGGTGCACCGCATTGCATAATTCCTACGTATGATATTTGGCATAAAAATGCTAATTTATGATTCGAATGCTCCAGTTTTTTGGACGGGGGCATTCCGAAATGAATGGTCGTGTTAAGCTTTTGTTATGAATTTATAATAGGCCCATTTGGGTGATAAACACATTTGAAATGGGCGGAAAATATTTTTATTGCTAGATGCCTGCTGGTTGTTTAGAATTTTGCCATTTTTCAATTTAGAAAAAAGGTTCAGCGAGTTCATCGAGTTAAGCTTCTATGGATTGAAAGCATTTAGTTCAATGATGGTGTCGGGAGTTTTGCAACAATTAAATTTTTTTCTCAACTTGAAACATACATTATATAAAACAATTTTTTTTTGTGTGAGGAAGTAAATCTTATGAAAACTCTCTACTTAAGAAGATACATATATCACTTTCTGGAGCATTACACCGAAACCAAACTTCATCTACCACATCCGAATTAGTTATGAAACGAACTTATCTGTTTTGTCAAAAGTCACGAACATCCGCTTTGACCGGAGAAGATGGAACGCAAAGTTGCTTGCTTAGCTTACCCAGCTTCCGGCTGCCACAGATAGTTTTCCGATTTGCCATCCAAACGGGTGTAATTTCTTCTGAGCTCTGAGACTAGACTAGCTAGCTATCCGGAATCGGTTCGGATGCACTCGCACATGTCCCAACTTTTCAGCGAAAGCTTACGGATGTGAGACAAATGTTTCATCGAAGTCACGAAATCCACCGATTGGATGTCATAAATCTATTCCGAGGGGGGGGGGGGGGTGTGAAGTAGGTGGATGATGATGTTTGGTAAATTTTCTCCAAAGCCCAGAAAAGCCGGTAACATTTGGTGGTGAAGATTCAGCATCTAAATTGAGCTGACAAAATGTGACTGGATTTTGTTGCTGTTTTTGATTCGTTTATTTGTGAGACTTCTTCAAGTGTGTAGGGAGTTTTGTTATTGTTTTTGGGTAGTCAGAACATGTACAAATGAACAAAAGTTTTAATTTTCAACATGCACAGTTAAGAAAACTTAATTTAAAAAATTGTTGCCTATGTCTACAAAATCTATTCATCTCTTAAAATTATCTTTATTCGAATCAAACCAAACATGTTAGCAATTTATCAAAGCCCAAACACTTTAATGTATATTCTTGTTCTAATTTTTTTTTTTTTTTTTGATTGATTGGTTACCAAAAAAAATAGTTTTGATTAACAAATGTTCTTGTTTAAAAGGTATTAATTTTTCTGCGCTTCGCTTATTTTTAGTGTGATAGTTTTTGATATAAATGAGTTCGAATATCGACTTAAATAGATTTCTAGAAATTTTATTTGAAATGTTCCATTTTGACTGTATAATAGATTGAGTCGATTCTGGGTCATTTTAGAATTTCTCTAACCCTGGGGTCTAGAAATCTTATTTTTGGTTCAATACTCATCCATGATTTTTTGTAGAATTTTTAAGTCACCTTTACATGAGTAAATTTGAACTTTTCGGTTTGTTTGGGAAAATTGAGTGTTTTGTTCTGAAAAATCAATATCATTTTTGTTCCTTCTGTGGAACCGATCCTAAATTCTCTGAAGGAAATTTTCCGCTGAACAACTTTGTCGAGGATTGTTACTTCGTATCTAATTATGCAAAAAAGTAATTAGCTGTTTAACAGGAGGTTGTCTTTTGGCATTGAAAAACTATAAATTTAAATTGACATCACTGCTAGAGCCTCGCGAAGGTTTCTTGCAAAGTAGTTATGCAATACCTCGCTAGGCACCCAGCAGTGATGTCAATCGAATTTATTGTTTTTAAATGCCAAAAGACATACTCCTGTTAAACAGCTTATAACTTTTTGCATAATTAGATACGAAGTAACAGCTCTCGACAAAGTTGTTCAGCGGCAAATTTCCTTCACAGAATTTAGACTCGGTTCCACAGAAGAAACAAAAATGATATTTATTTTTAGTACTAGGGGAGATAAGGGCATAATGGCCACCTTAAGGAAACACTTATTCAACCATAGAGAACAGCTATAGTATGTGAATAACATAACTGTTTCGTGTTCAAACACTCAAATAGTCTATTGCCCAATTGGATGAAACTTGAAAAAGTAGATAAAAACGTTAAAAAAGCATTTTAAATTTTTTTGCCGAAAGCTGAAAACCAGTCACTCTAGGGCAGGGGTCGGGGAACTCTTTGAATCATTACCCCAAAACATTTTTATTTAAGTTGATATTACCCCATGACGAAGAGCAAAAAACGAAATCGAATTTTTTTCAGCATCTTCATGTTACGCACCAACAAATTCATAAAATTGCAAAATGAAAATATACACTTTTCACTCACAAAATATTCACTGTTATCCCCAAGAATTTCACTTTTACCCCATTTGGGGTAATTTACCCCGGTTCCCCGACCGCTGCTCTAGGGGCATAATGAAAAATCCCCTCGAACAGGAATCGAACTCGAATCTACTGATTACCTCTCCGACACCTTACCAATAGGCCAAATCGACAGATAAAACAGGTCAAGCTGTAGCTCTATAATTCAGATGACTTCATCGAGTTGAATTCGCTGCTAGATTATACGGCAGAAAACGCTCATCTTGCCTTGATTAATAGTGCTATGTTCACCCCAGGTCAACAAATTTAAGTTAAAACGCATTTTCAAATTAATTAAAGTGAAATGTCTAAAATTTTATGATGGTGAAAATTGAAAAACAATGTGTAAATCATGTTGCAGTGCGTACATTTCAGATCAAGATGATTTAAAGGTCATAAAAGCTTGTTTGGTGGTGCTCAAAAATTATAATATTTTCGTCTCTTGAGAACCTAGCCGATTTTTATTTAATACTAGCTGACCCCATACGAACTCCGTTTCGCGTTAAATATGGGATATTTTATGAACAGTTTGTATGAAAGTCAATTGCAAAGAAATTTCCAAATGCACTTCCGAATACATAGTTAAGTAATAATCGCAAAAATATTAGACGATCACTTTTCTGACGTCTGCTACTTAATTTGAAATCATGAATCAATTGACCGTGGCGAAAACCCCCGTGTATAAATTTCGACTCGATCGTTGCATAACAACGCAATTATTGCAAAAAAAATAAACCCCTTTTGGTGACCTCTTATACAATCTTTGATATCTGAAATCAATTACCCTTCCCTCAAAACTCCCGTGTGCAAATTTCCTAAGCAATCCATTGCATAATAACGTCAATATTGCCAAAAACAGTGGAAATTTAATTAATCTGGACGACCCCTTTCGTTGACCCCTGGCAAAACATTTGACATCTGAATACGATTGCCCGTCCCTGAAAACTACCGTGTGCAAATTTTCATCCCTATGTATAATAACGACGGTATTGCAAAAATATGAAAAGGTTAATATGGACGACCCCCTTTGCCGACCACTTCCACTGAATTTAATACCTGAAATCGACTAACTCTCGTGTGCCAATTTTCATCTGAATCCGTTGTATAATAACTACAATATCGCATTAACAGCGAATTGTTAATATGGACGACCCCTTTGGCCGATCCCTGACATTAATTTGGATAAGTGAAATCTATTGTTTGTCCCTAATAACTCCTATGTGAAAATTTTCATCTCAATCCGATGTATGAAAACGTCAATATCACTAAGATATTGAAAGTTTATATGGACGACCCCTTTGGACGGCCCCTGATTCCGTATTTAGCGTCTCGAATTGATTGCTCGTCATTCAAAACTACTATGTGCAAAGTTTCAATCTCAATCTGGCTTTAAAAAAAAGCTGCAATATCAATAATGTTGAACAATACACCGAGAAAATAAAGATTTTTTGCAGATTTTTAAGTTGAAGATCAGGTACTTATTTCTTAAACAGAAAATATTTTTCATAAAGAATCAATTCTATACTAAAAACCCCGTGAATGATTTCTGTTAAAATATAATTTGATTATAATTTCAATGGCATGTGCGGCGGAATGAAAACTAGAGAGAATTTATTTTATAGAAATTAGAAAGAATGGTGGATAGACATGCATTAGTGCGCCAATAGGAGAAAGCTTGATAGGTGTTGAAATTTTAGGCTAGAGGGCATGTTGATGAAAAGCTCCCTTGAATTGCTCCCGCCTTTGCTCTGCACTAGGACTAGCTAACTACACATGAGAAACTCAGAAAGAGAATTTCCATGTAAAGCGAGCCCAGTGGTTTGAGAGCGTGTTTTTATGCACACTTCAAACGAGCAAAAACGTAGCAACCCATGGGCCTACTGAGCTTTCCTTATGCGAGAACAGTTCTAGCGACGTTAAATATAATTTGGGATATTTAGCATGAATCAAAACTTCGAAAATTTACTCAAATTCTACTATATATTTGTGATTTTCAGCTGAATTGTGTGTACATACTAATTCTGATGAAAAACTTTGAAACCTGGAAATTTAATTGATAAATTTTTAAGTTCATGTTCTCTTGAATTTCTCAACAATTTTATGTTGATTGAAGAACTCATTCACAAGCTAAATCTTTTCCTGAATTTTTAATCTTAATTTAAACCTGAATTCAAAAATTGACCTAAGAATCTGTTTACGAATGTTTAAACGATTTCCGAAATGTATGTATGTATGTATGTATGAGAACCCACCAGTGGCTGATAGGTCGACCCGAGGCGGTACGGGAAGTCTCAATCGCATATTCAAATATTGTTCATGCTTAACTCATCAACAATAATTGCAGCACAACCAAGGGGTCCGTTACCACTGGCTTGGGACAGGTTTAACTCATCTCACTCCCTTACAACTGTTCGAAACAAATAAAGAATTCTGAAAAGGTTCTTAAGTAACCTTCTCATGATTCTAAATTTGTCGAGATACTCCGGCTGGCTTGAACCCACAATCCATTGTATATCAGTCTTCCGATCGTTTGATGTCCTGTCCAACCCCCCGCTGAACCCCATAATAGAGTTAAGCTATTTTGAACATATGAAAAAAAAACACTTTTTACATCTTACCTTTTCTTCATTTTAAAAGGATACATGTTGAAAGGGATAATTTCCGGGAATATTTAAAAGACAGGAATGGGCAAGCCTGCAGCCAAATCCGCCAGTTACCAACAATCGCTCTTCTTGCACTTACCGGGGGTTGACCAACGTGTGAAAGGGTTTGAGAAACGGCTATGGACCAACAACACCCACCTTGCGAGCAACAGTAATTGCTCAGCAAGATTTGGGACCCGTAAAAGTTCAACGAGTTCCGAAATTGAAGGTTCGGCACCACCACTGCCACCCGGTTCACCACGTACGTACTTCGAGCCCCAAGACATCCCGCAGTAGCATTTCCTGTTGGCCGACCACCTCTTCGGGTACACACTAGACGGTATTTTGGATTTCTTGATTAGTGTCACCCCCTCGTCCAAGTCGACCCGAGGTTCTACGTAATCGTGCTCTGCTAGCCAACCGAAAAAAGGCCGTATGAGGCACATCCTCACCAGAATCCCCGTGGCTTGATCAGGAGTTCGGGGGCTGTTGTAGCTAGCCCTTTGGTCAACTAATAATAAACTGGCCTGTTGCGAACGTTGAAGTTACTTCCCGAAGCATTGCTGATACTGATTGCATTGGTTGCAGAGGACACTACAGTCTGCTGTTAACGTCGTGGTAATCGTTCCGGGCGTTCTTGAAAACAGATTGAGAATCTCTAACATTTGAATGTTTAAACGATTTCCGAAATGTACAAAAAATACGATTAACGAATCTTAATGCCCGATTTATTAAATTTAAATCTGTTTTGTGAATCTGATTTAAAATGTTTATTCCGAATGATGAATCTAAATCTGGTTTTCAATTTTGGATCACCACTTAGAAGCTTTTAATGTTGAAATTTTGTGTTAGAAAAAAAAATTAGAACTTCGAATTTGAACATAAACCAAATTTCTTCTTTTTCCATATTCGGAAAACTATTATCAAAATATTGATAATGCATTTAATCTTCGAAAAACATGATTCAAATTTCATATTAAATGCAAAACCGAAATCGAACAAGGATGCAGCTTTTTATTCTTAATTTCTTATGATTATTCGAACTGAAAATCAAGAATCTTAAACTTGATACAAAATAAGAAATAAAGAAGTTTGATAAAGTATTATAGCTCAAATATCAAATCCCGTACCAAAGTAACAATTTAAGTTTTATGCCAACCTTCACAGCTCGCCATAAGTATTTCAGAACAACATAAGTGTTTTTATACAAGAAGCCTAATCTATGCTCCATCATTTAACGTCATGTCAATAAATGTTAATGAAGAAATAAAGATCCAGAAATCCAGAATTATAGTTCAATATACAAATAAGTTACGCTTATTTTTGGTTAGCGTACTTATTTCCTTCCGATAACTTAAGAACGCTTAATCTATCAAGTTTCAATTTAGTTTAGCCATCATTCCTATTCAAAAACTCGTATCTGATCAAGTATTTCAAAATTGCTGTAGATTGATTTGAACAGTAAATGGATCTTTTTTGCTGGAGTCGTCATAAACTGAATTGTTTTTCGATTTGTGTTTACCTCTTTGTTGGCTGTGGTCTTAGATCTTGACAACTGTTATAATGAGTTTGATAATTGAGCATCTCTAACCGTCTTCAATCATCAACTTAAATTGATAAGAGAAATCTGTAATCATCAGTAGTAGAAAATTGAGTAGGAGATGAAACTGATAGGAGCCGAAGCGGTTGAGAAGAACGAGATCGGCTCTCGGCAACTTTAGTGTAGCTCTTGATACTAGACAATAAACACCAACTTTGTAATCAAACTCGTTCGGTTAATATATTCTACTAGCTAATTTTACCCGGCCTTGCTCGGGTTCGCATAAAATATAAATCAAAATGAGTCGTTGAAATTTTCGAAATGTTGGAAGCTTTGTATTCATCATTAGATATAAAAATTTTTGCCAATTTTAGGCCATGTGAGCTATGTTATTTTTGTTAGTCTTTTTTATGTTTTGATTGAGATTATTAATTGTTTTTCTCGTGTTCATAATTAAAAAAAAAATTTGTTAAATAAATTTAAAACTATTTCGCTAGAATGTTTATTCATCCTATCATAACAAACATTTTTTTCACCCACCATTTCTAAGAAAGCTTGAATAGCTTTACCTGATATCTTCAGCTGATAAAACTGTTTTTTTTACTTTCACATCCCCCATTCAATATAAACTTCTTTTGTAAATCATTTCAATTTTCAAGTTACATGATCTCCCTGCACAATTCATATTCAAGTTTTAGTTACTTAGAAATTTTCAAAAAAGGCTTTCGATTCTTGTTTAATTATGTTCAAAACTCACATTGTATGTTTTTAATTGTATGTGTGCTTTTAAAATCACGCTGCTTTATGAGTACTTGTTCTTAAACGTTAAAAGTTCCACTAATAGTTTTTTAAAGTTATCGAGAACAAACTATCTCTGAACCGAAGTTACCATTATAATGCTATGAAATAGATTTCATTTCAGTTATATTTCAATGTTTCCATTGTTGGACGCAATCATCCTATTAATTATTGTGAAAAGTGATCAATGTTGTCAAATCACATTGATTACCAAAAATGACTCAAAAGTTAGAAATTTGCCAATGAAAGTGAATTGTATAAAACTCAAAACCTTAGATTCAATTTCTTAATCAATTTTCTAAACTCCCGTTTGAATTCCTCGAAGGTTATCTGGTCGCGATTCGACCAGACCGAACTGAACGCCATAAACTTGATTTCGAGAAAATCGAGTTTAAAGTTTACATCCCTACTAATTGATACCATATTATTAGATATCTCATTTAATTATTTTACCATCACATTTAGACTCTTATAAAGCCGTCGAGCATATACTGGTCGATTTATGATTACACAATAAGCCATAAACTGAATTTTTATAACAATATTTTGGCACCCAGTTCACTCTGGTCGAACCAAAATGTTTGAAAAATTGCCATGCGCTATCATTTGACTGGGCAATTTGTTCTAATCTTAGGAGCCTACTAATAGGCGCTTTACGAGTAGCACCCAACGAGTATGGCTGATGCTTGGAAAATGTTTTTTTTCGTTGAGCCAGAGTGAACCGAGCCATACAAATTTCGCACTTTTGAAGTCCGGAATATCTTTGATTGTTACTTACCGGTTGCGTTCTGAACGACAGTAAGCAATAAAATAAAGTATCTTTTATCGTTAAATGTTAAAAATTCTGACATCCTCTTGAGTAAATTGGAAAACAATATTCAAGGGATTCGGTTCAGTCTGTCGGAGCGAAATTTGAACAAATGCTTGAAATCCGAAATATAAAGTTTTTAGCCACGGGAAAGTTTTTTATCATTAAATTTATCAGATATTAGTTCGAGACGAGCCGAAGAACTGTTTTGAATCGAAAAATCCAACACACATAAGATTATTTCGCACAAAATTAGTTTTCATGACCAAAACAGTCTTTTTGTCTTTACCTCTAAGGTGGCTCTCAGTTCACTTTGGCGCAACGCATTTTTGCCATTTCCACTGTCTACAACACTGAAATTTTCTAATAAAATCAGAAAAATTAGGAAAAATGTTCTGATTTTCATTGGACAGGTAGTTTATCATGTTTCGCATCCGCTGCAATAGATAACTCAATTTTTTTCTAATTGGCGTTCAGTTCGGTCTGGTCGAATCCCGGCCATCTAAGAGGCTGAAAGCCGAATCTAATAAATATTTCTTTCTCTATGAAAAATCCCATAAATATTAAAATGGTTGGCTCTTAAAAGCTGGAATTTATGAAAATCGGTTCATAAGTTTTTCAACATTCAGCCCAAATAGTTGTTCAGCTGAAAAAGTCAATTCATTGTTCACTGTTCAGTTCACTGTTTATTTTTGTAGACCCTCAAAGCCCCCCAGCGCCGGTAAAGAGCTTTGATAAACACTATGTACAATTCTTGTCAATATCTATATTCCTAACAGGCTAGTTAGATTTTTCAACTCAAAATGTAGGCATATTATGGCATCCAATATCTCGTACCGGTTTCACGTGCTTTGAAGTAGAATGACAAAAAACACCCGCCAAAATTTTCCCTTTAAAATTTTGAATGCTCAGCAAGCTTTGATTTGCTATCCAGTACACGTGAACTCTAGATGGTCGTTTCTAACGCCCAGTCCATGGGGGTGGTGAAAACAATCCCGCCAAAAGAAACGAAAATCGGTCGACAAAATGGTGCCATGACTTTTGGTTCGTGGGAGAAAAAACGAAAGTTGTATTGGAGGGTCCCTTTTCTTAGATGGGAGGGGCTCAAAACTATTACTAAAACCTTACCATGGTCCAAATACATAACTGTACCAAATTTCAGGCTGATCGGTTAAGCGGTGTGGATTTGTATACGGTGCATACAAACAAACAAACATATATAGTCCAACTCATCTTTATATATTAGATTGTTGGATGTAAAGTTAAAAGCCGTTTTGATTTTTTAAACCGATTTAAGAAAAAACCTACTGGTCTTAAGCGCGACAGCCTGCTGAGCTCAGCGATGTGAAATTTGTGTGATTTGGACTAGACATTACTGAGAAAACGCCACTTAAAGCCGCTACCATAGGTTCTACGATTCTGAACCATAGAATCTACCATCGGTAGAAAGCTGAACCAGCACGGATAGTTTTGCATGCAGAGGCAGATACACCTGTATTTAAACCTAGCTCGGCCCACGAATCAAGGTGACAATATTTTATGGTGCCGTGACCAGGATTGCGCGGCAGAGCTTAGTAATTCCTTTGTTGCATGATTGGTATTGTTCTTGGCCAAGCCAAGCCTGGGCGCCAATCGCCATTACGGTGCAACTGCATCACTGCATCTGTTGGTGAAATATTTCGGCAGCCATCTATTTGCATGCTGTGGTTGTCGACTTGCATGAAACATTTGCTATTGGCAAACAAGCACCCAAGTTGGCGGACATTTCGGAAGGAGTCTATTTATGAATATTCAAGGCCTTGACACTTCAGGCCACAGGTGAGTGGCTGTCCAATTCCTCTAAATCACTTTTGGTGGTGCTTCGTGAATCCTTTATTCATTTCATGCTTGCTGAACTCCGTTGGATTGGTATTCAAATAACGCCTCGAACGTTGTGACGAACATCGGCAACATATTGGATGCTTCTGAGAATAATTATCTGTATCAAACTGGTCATCTAAGGAAAATTGATTTATTATATACAAGGCCTTGCACTATCAGGCCTCAGGTGAGTGCCTGTCCAGTAGTTAAATTCCTTTTAAGTGGTGTTACCTGGGAATTTCTTTACCCCTTTCATGTTAATCGAACGATGTTCATACGAATCGAGTGGCAAGAGACACGCTGAAACCTACGGATCTCTAAAAGGCATCATCTGAAACACGACATATACGGTTGGTCTGGCGTAGTAAAACAACCGGTAGTTTTCTTGTGGTTTACTGAGCCAACGACTAAAACAGTATTACAAGGCTTAGTTTGCACAAGAGTCTCGATTGTGCTCTCTTCGGGAGCGGGTGGTTTTTTTCCGTCGTCGGTGTGCCGTCACGTTGAGCAAAGAAGTGAATTTCGGATCGCTTATTTTAAAAATAGTGGTAGTGAATGGTTGTCAGTGAATAGGAGTAGTGGAATGACTGTCTATTGAAGTGATACGATCCAGCGGGATAATCCATGGAAATGAAAATGCTATTCGAAAGCGATTAGATTGTGTTCTTTGAAGTTTCTAAAAGGGTTGATTGTTGGTGATAAACTTCCGAAACAAGTGGTTTTCAGCTGGATTGATCGGGGTGAGGAGATTGCGTTTTGGAAAACTGATGACAGTGTGTGGCTGAAAGTTAATAAGCTCCAATGATGGCTGCAAAGTGATTGGTGCCCTGAATCAAAAAGGAATGAAGAACAAATTTCTTCTAAAGAATACGCGTTGAATTGAAACATGTCCAATCATGTTTGAAGCAGCGACAGCGAGAGGCATTGCGTTTTCGAGAGAGAGCACAAACCCGGTGAGAAGATTCCAGTTTTTTCCCTTTTCTCTTTATTTCTCTTTTCCCTTACTTCATTGAAAATTAGTGTGTTGAAAAAACAACAAAATTGTTAACCGTGTTCGCTAATTATTTTTTTGCATGCTCTATCTCTTCATTCTTGTTCTCCTGTCTATGTTATGTATATTGCTAGCACAATTGTATTCGTTCTATTTTCTCCATAGCCTACTAATCGACAGGCGAGATTCTCTGTGTGGATCGTGTGTTCGATTTGATTCGTTGATGACAGTTGGAAGTTGAGCTTTAAAGTTGAAAATAGGTGACTGTATCTAATTCTAATTCTGTGTAAATGAAGTATTGTTTTTAATCAATTATTTCTACCAACAACCATTGTTTCAGCTTTTAACATCTGGTATTATATATTTTTGCAATCAATTTTATATCTTATATTTATCTAAAATTTCAACCGTTTGAAAATAAAATTATCTTGATTTCAGCTACCAGCTTGTGATTCATCAATACTTTTCAGCGCAGATATTTTATTATCCTAACATCAATTTTTTTATTTTGTGAAACTTTGTAACTGTTTATTATTATGCACCTTTGTCAAATAATCAACAATTATATTTTAAAGCTTTCTTGTCAATGACAAACGGTAATTTTATAGCTTTTTCAATTGTTTAATTTATATGAATTTCAAATAGACATGGACCAATCTATTTGAAATTTATATATCCTCACCAGTACCAGTTCATATTATATTTGGAATGTTGAGTCTAGAATAAACACCTTCGCCGTTATTATTTGATCTTCTTTTAGATGCAAGTGGCCTAATTCGAGCTTAAGTTATTGCCTTTTGTCTTTCAATCAACTTTAAACACAGAGTTCCAAATTCTAGTAAACATTTCGCAAATACTATTGGAGACTTGGTAAGGGCACTTCGTTTCATTTTACATTCAAATACGAATAGTTTGTATCTTATTTCCGCAAGTGATCATTACAGCATTACAAATATACCTTTGAATCATTAAATTTATATATACGCTCAATTTCAAAAATAAATTTTACATCATAAAAACAAACGTTTCATTCCAGGTGACTGGTGAGCTGCAAATGTTTAATATTTTAAACTAATACCTTTGTATCCGTAACCACATATTTTATGAACTATTTCTTTTTTGTTAAAGATTTTTAACATTCTAGCGTTATTCATCCCAAGTAACTACATGTATCATGAATTTGTACCTTATGTCATCGTTTAATTAGTATTTTTTTTCATCCTTCACAGCTAGTTGATCATACAATTGTTAAAAAATATTTCTTAGACTACAGTGGTCGCCGTATTCTCTAATTAATTTACAGTTATATACAAAAAAACGAATGATTGGCTGATCCTTAGGAACGGCAGCTTAATTTTCGATATACCGTCGACGTCAAATAATTTCTTTGGAGTCAATATTTTTTTAACCTTTTACCATACATTATTTATCAGTTAGTATATGTTATTAATGATAAAAATCCCTCAATATCCATTTTTAAAATAATATGATCTTGTACATGCATAAATTTAGAAATCGATAGTTTGAGTTTTTTCAGATCATGTTATGTTGTCTTATCTAACAGTATCTATATTTTATTTCAGATTTTATTATATTATAACATTTTATTATTTCATTGTACTGTATAGTTTTATATCATTTATGAAGATCATATTACATTCAATAACATCATATTTTTATATCTATATATATGACTATATTTGTTTTATATTATATTACTTGGTTGGGGCATCAGGGTATCCTCGTTTTGCAAAAGGAGCGGGTTACAGTATGTGCTTGTTTCCCGTTTCGAATACCGGACATTCCTTAATTTATGTCAAGGGAAATTGGCATGGTTGAGGAAAATATAGTATTTGATTACTTTTTGTAAAATAAGGACGCACTCTTTTTTCGGAAGCCTTGGGGGCGGGATTATAGCTTGCATGCTATCTTAGTTAGTCAACAGTATGATTATAGCTTCTCGAGACTTTTCCCCTTATAACCCTGGACACCGTTAGTGACTCTGCTAACGACTCTATTCCCTTGTTAGTCTCATTGAGTGGTTATGATTGTGTTGCTTGGTAGCCAAGATGGACGCGTGGGCTATTTTTTTTGGCCATAACCGCGGCGCTGCTGCAAACCCAAGGTGGATACATACATACATACATACATTACAAGGCTTAGTTTGCACAAGCCTTAGGTGAGTGCATGTCCAAAGGTTTACGGTGTTTAATTGGTGTTACCTGGGAGCTTTACTCTTTTCTTGGTTCAAACTACGGAACGAGTCACGATCACGGTCCTAATATACGGCGTGGAAATCCTCTGGAGAAAGCGGTATTCAGATCGTAAATCATCAAAGAGCAACACGAAACGGTAGAATCAATACGAAATATTTGCTTCAAGCCAAAGAAGTTCTGACGAATTGCGTATCACGGAGGCCGGAAGCTGCTTTTTACATAAACAAAGGCCTTTTCTTATCAGGCCTCAGGTGAGTGCCTGTCCAATAAATTTACAGCTTAAAACGGTACTTCCTGGATATTTTCTACTGTATTTTTCGGTGAGCCCTGACGATTTTCGAGGTGGTGAGCATAAGAGCTGAGCTGATTTATTAGTATTCCAAGGCCTTATAACGATAGGCCTCAGTGCTGATTCGAGGCTTCTCTTTTGCTGGTCTGGTAGTGGTTGGGAACTTGGTAGGCAATGGATGAGTTGAAGGAATCACTGAGAAAAAGGCAACGCCTTTTTGAAACCTTGAGAACGGTCAGTCAGTTTCTAGACAATTATGACGAAACTAAACAAGGGCAAGTGCAATCGAGAATAGAGAAATTAGACGAAAAGTATGCAAAGTTTGAGAATCTGCAGGACGTTATTACTGATTTGGATGTAGCAGGGGAATTCGAGGCGAAAAGCTATGAGGCTTCGACGAGATTTGAAAATTTATACTTTGAGCTTCGAGCCGCTCTACTGGCAAAACTTCCCCCTCCACCAACGGCGTCGATTCCAGCGTCTATTCCGTCTTCACAGTTTGATCAATCGATGGCTAGGCATAGCACAACATTGGGATTCTACACCGGGGTAAGACTACCGCAGATTTCCATTCCTGATTTCGACGGGGATTACCAAAACTGGCTTTCATTCAAAGCCACTTTCGTTTCACTCATTCATGATTCGCTAGAGCTGAGTGATGTGCAAAAATTTCATTATTTGAAGTCAGCTTTGAAGGGAGAAGCATCCAAACTAATTGACTCGTTGGCACTAACGAATGAGAATTACAATATCGCCTGGGAAACGGTTTCAAAACGGTACTCAAATGAAAAGCTTTTGAAAAAAAGGCATCTGCAAGCCATGATGGAGTTTCCAAAAATTCAACAAGCGAATTCAATCACCATCCACGCACTTGTTGATGAATTCGAACAACGGCTTAAAATATTAAAACAACTCGGAGAGAAGGTTGACCAGTGGGGAGCTATGATCGTATTCTGGATGAGTTCAAAATTGGATATAGGAACATTGCAACTATGGGAAGATTTTTCTGCAAATCTAGAAAACCCGTCATTTTTGGACCTTGTTAGCTTTTTGGAAAGACGAA